>NC_079411.1:29199567-29262067 GCF_029220125.1 Pseudoliparis swirei | reverse complement strand
TGACACCTATGTGACCTATGTGACCTATGACACCTATGTGACCTATGAGACCTATGTGACCTATGTGACCTATGTGGCCTATGTGACCTATGTGACCTATGTGACCTATATGACCTATATGACCTATGTGACCTATGTGACCTATGTGGCCTATATGACCTATATGACCTATGTGACCTATGTGGCCTATATGACCTATATGACCTATGTGACCTATGTGGCCTATATGACCTATGTGACATATGTGACCTATGTGGCCTATATGACCTATGTGACATATGTGACCTATGTGGCCTATGTGACCTATGTGACCTATGTGGCCTATGTGACCTATGTGACATATGTGACCTATGTGGCCTATATGACCTATGTGACCTATGTGGCCTATAAGACCTATGTGACCTATGTGGCCTATATGACCTATGTGACATTTGTGACCTATGTGGCCTATGTGACCTATGTGACATTTGTGACCTATGTGGCCTATGTGGCCTATATGACCTATGTGACCTATATGACCTATGTGACCTATATGACCTATGTGACCTATGTGGCCTATGTGACCTATGTGACATTTGTGACCTATGTGGCCTATGTGGCCTATATGACCTATGTGACCTATGTGACCTATATGACCTATGTGACCTATGTGGCCTATATGACCTATATGACCTATGTGACCTATGTGACCTATATGACCTATGTGGCCTATATGACCTATGTGACCTATGTGACCTATGTGACCTATGTGACCTATGTGGCCTATGTGACCTATATGACCTATGTGGCCTATATGACCTATATGACCTATGTGGCCTATGTGACCTATGTGGCCTATATGACCTATGTGACCTATGTGACCTATGTGGCCTATATGACCTATGTGGCCTATGTGACCTATGTGGCCTATGTGGCCTCTATGACCTATGTGGCCTATATGACCTATGTGACCTATGAGACCTACGTGATCTACGTGACCTACGTGACTTATGAGAACTACGTAACCTACGTGACCTCTGTGACCTAGGAGCAGGGCCTGGAGCGCTCGCTGCTCAGCAGCCGGCGGCTGTACGGCGGCCGGCTGCAGGGCCTCTCCCAGGTGGTCTCGGGGCTGGAGGCGGAGCTTCAGCAGGTGAGGAGCGGCCTGCTGACGCAGCGGCAGCGCCACGGTCAGCTGCTCGACACCAAGACCCGGCTGGAGGGGGAGATCGCCACCTACAGGCGGCTGCTGGAGCGCGAGGAGGGCAGGTGAGGGGGCAGGGCGCCGGGAGGAGGCGAGGAAACGTTGAGAGGAAGCAGGGAAGGAACGAGGCACCAAAACAAAGTTAATCACACTTTGTAGTGGGAAAAAGTTTTCACAGAACAATGGAGCAACTTTTCAACAAAGGAACAAGGCAGCACATAAAGAAACATAAGCTATATATATATATATACATATACATATATATATATATACATATATATATATATACATATATATTTATAAATACATATATATCTTTATATATATATATCTTTATATATATATATATTTTATATAAATATATATTTATACATATATATAGATATATATTTATACAAACAAATATATATATATATAAATATATATACAGTATATACATATATTTATATAAATATATATAAGTAAATATATATAAATATTTATATAAATATATATATACAGATATATATTTATATATATAAATACATTTATACATTGGTATTGATATATATTTATAAATATATATTTATACATATATAAATATATATATATAAACATATATATACAGTATATATATAAATACATTTATATAATTATATATATATAAATACACATTATTAAATAGCAAAGTCTGAATTTAAATATCTGACTACTCACACACTGACATGACTAATACAGAAATGTCTCCACAAAAAATAATGACTGATTTGTTTCTTGTATAGGGGTCAAAAAGATAATTTCATTTGTTTACTACTGTTGGGCATTATGTCAACTCTATCTAGGAAACTGAATACTACTCACAGGAAACCGAAGCTGCAGTAATGAGTGTGAGCGCAGCTGCAGTCACACACACTGTCTGCTCGCCGAGCTCGTTTCATTTGGTAATATTCCAGGCTGTTGGCGTGGCTCCTCTGGCCCGGCCCTCATTGGCTGCACCGGTCATGTGACCACCGGCTCTGAGTCTGAGGAGAGTGAATCTGCTCCGCCACACAAAGAGGCCGCAGACGGATTGGAGAGCGTCCAACAATGTTTCTCCGGGACGCTTTTCAGGATCTACGACTGATGTCATTGATCCGAGGAGCCGCGGCGTGCGGTGGCGTCCCACTTTGTTTCCGATTGAAATCCGAGAAGGGTGGCGCCGCCGTGGGTAGACAGTCAGAACCCAAAAGAAAAGAAAGGCCGTGGGACTTTAAACGGACGCGAGGCCTTCCTCACGCACACGAGGCCTTCCTCACGCAGAGGGAGCCGCCGGTTCCCACCGAGCATCTGGACTCACAAAGGCTCAAAGCGTCTCGACTCGAGAGTCTGCGGGTACGTCGGCCACAAAAGACGAGGCCCAAAGACCACCGCACAATACGATGACATCATCTTTTGGACATTCAGCTCGGATACTTCAAGGTCCCGGTTGTATTTTTTTAGCGAAGGTGCTTCTCAGATGGAACATAGAGGACGTAATGGAGGCGGAGCTTAACCACGGATCAGTTGCTCAACAGGCTCCACGAGGAAGGAGTCAAATGCTTTGGAGGGGCTGTGCCTCTGCTTCCTGCTTCCTGCTTCCTGCTTCCTGTTCGGCAGGTTCATCGTCTCCTCGCCGTCTTCCCATTCAGGAATCGGAGCGATCCATCTTGTGATCTCGCTCTGGAGGAAGTGACCGAGCCGGTCTTACCTGCTCGGCGCCGCGCTCCACTTCCTGTTCACGTTTCCCTGCTCCGCAGGTACCCGGGCCGCAGCGGGCCGCCCGCGGACCTGAGGCCTTGGAGGTCCTCCGTGGGGGAACCGAGGCCGACCGGGCCCCAGGAGGCCTCCAGTGATGCTGCAGTCAGCCCGGATGAGCCCGATGAGCCCGGGTCTAAGCCCCGCCCCCAACGACCTTCAGAGGTCACAGAGGGCGAAGAGCTGGAGAGAAGCAACAAGCAGAGCCTCCTGATGCTCACAGGTAACACACACACACACATAGACACAGACACACAGACACACACAGACACACACACACACACAGACACACACACACAGACACACAGACACACACACAGACACACACACTCACACAGACACAGACACACACACACACAGACACACACACACATAGACACACACACAGACACACACACACTCACACAGACACACAGACACACAGACACACACACACATAGACACACACACGCAGACACACACACACACACACACACAGACACACACACACACACACACACAGACACACACACACACACAGACACACAGACACACACACACACAGACACACACACGCACACACACAGACACACAGACACACAGACACACACACACACACAGACACACAGACACACACACACATAGACACACACACAGACACACACACACATAGACACACAGACACACACACATAGACACACACACAGACACACACACACTCACACACACAGACACACACAGACACACAGACACACACACACATAGACACACACACGCAGACACACACACACTCACACAGACACACAGACACAGACACACACACAGACACACAGACACACACACACATAGACACACACACGCAGACACACACGCACACACACAGACACACAGATAGTCACACACACAAACACACACACAAACACACACTCACACAGACACACACACAGACACATAGTCACACACACAAACACACACACACTCACACAGACACACACACTCGTCCGTTGTGTCCTCCCAGAACCAGAACCAGACCAGTGGATCTCCACGGTGAAGACTCAGGAGATCCTCGGGGGCCGCGTGGTGCAGGAGAGCGCCGAGGGCCACGGCACCATCGAGTAAGCATGACCCCCCCTTGACCTTTGACCTTTGGTTCCGCCCGCGGAGCCGCTGCTGTGCATGAGGACCGTTTGTCACGTCCACATAGTTTCTCTGTGGCTCCGCCCCCCGAGGCCTCGGCAGCTTTAGGATGACATCGTGTCGGAGGAATGAGTGTTTGTGGAGGTATATATTTAAAATTAGTATCCACTAATGACTGGTTGCATGTCATCTCAAAGGGGGGTGCACGTGTTGTTCTACATGTCTTTTATATATGAGGTCATGGTGTCCTCTGCTGCCCCCTAGCGGCTCCGTGAAGACAGGACGGAACGTGATTTACAGAAATAAACAAATTATATCTGCAATCACCAGGGTTGGTACGGTCATGGAAAACCTGGAGAAGTTATGGAATTTTAAATATGTTTATTTCCAGGCCTGGAAAAGTCCTGGGAAAAAAATCTAAAAGTTTTGTAAAAGTCATGGAGGAAATATTCCTATGTTAATTTATGCAGTTTGATTAAAAAGAATAAACATTTATATAAATATGTATTCTTTTAATCAAACTATTGTCCCTCATTAATTTGTGTCACTTAATGTGTATTAATTCCTCGTGTACACAACGAGATTTCACTCAATGTTCGGACATGAAAACTTGGTATACGGTCATGGAAAGTTCATGGAAAGTTCATAGGTCAAGGAACTTTCTATGTTCCGGAACAAAAGAATAATATTTGACACATACATTGAAGAGAGGCCTTTTGATTGCCGCCCCCAGGACGGAGAAGGTGGACCAGGTGATCCGGCAGTGGGAGGGCTCGTTCTTCAGAAGGAACCCAAAGCTGCGCAGGAAGTCGGTGTCGCTGCGCTTCGACCTCCACATGGCGGCGGCGGCCGACGACGACGAGGGGCGTGGCCTCAGCGACGTGGAGCTGCGGCTCGTCATGAAGAGGTCGCGCAGCATCGCAGCCATCGCGCAGTGACCATGGAAACCACGGTGGGGGGGGGGGGGTTGTCACAGAAACTACCACCAGTAACCACCAGTAACCACCAGTAACCACCAGTAACCACCAGTAACCACCAGTAACCACCAATTGCCACCGCACGTAATAAGTATTTTAAAATCACGATGTTTGCCCTCGACTGAATCTGAGATTTCTCTCATGGGATCTGGACTCATTACCCATAATGCTTTGGGCCATATTTACAGTGTCAGAAAACCATCATTAAATATATCAGACACTTGAATATAAACATATCTTCATCATCGTCACTCTGGATGAAGAAGAGTTGCTCCCAATACTGTCATTGCTTCAGTTATTATATTATATTATTGTATTATATTAGTATATAATATTATATTATTATATTATATTATTATAATATATTATAATATTATATTATAATATAATAATATAATATAATATTATTATATTATATTATTATATTATATAATATCATATAATATTATATTATATTATGATATTATTATTTTATTATATTATAATATTTTTATTATATTATTATTATATTATATCATATCATATTATAGTATAGTATATTATAACTGATTGTAATGAACACCTGGCCAGGAGGAGGTCCCTGGAGGTGTGAAGCCACACATATAAACTATTTAAAGGTGGATTTGTGTTCTTGAACATGAAGCTGAAGAAAGTAAAATGTGTTTATTTTCGTTTTACTTTCTGTTTTTAGTCGTCTGGAGAACACAGTCGTATATTATTTGCGTGCTTTTAGTTGTTAATGGAAAATTTAATTATACGCTATATTACTTTAACATTTAGCAATTTCTTTCTTGAAGGAGTCTTGATGCTGAAGAGGGTCATGCTTTTAAAACAGTGTGACGTCACGTCCCCCCCCCTCATAATGTCCCTTCAGTCCCTAAATATCTTGCACTGCAGACCCGTGAGCACCAGCACTGAGATGACGTCATGTTGTGTTTACCGAGCGTATTTTGTCAATAAAGTTAATTCTCTTTGTGGAGAAAATAAATAATAACGTCGCTTTTATTTAACAATGAATTTATTTATCACTAATAAAACCACAACGCAGCAGCTAGGCGCTTCATGCGCACCACGTGTCTTGGAAGGCAATTTCCTCCCTCCACCACCGGGGGGCAGTATTTGTAAATAGATTGTTATGCTCCGTTCTGGGACCAAAGATATTAAACATAAGAGAAGGACCATAGTGCATTGCATATGGGTGCCTATCAGGCACGTGCACAGATAGAGCCCTAGTGGTGCTCAAGCACCAGCCCCTTTGCCCTGGATGAGTAAAGTGCCCTTTTTGCTGGAGAAACATTTTTTTTATTCATCCGTATTTAAGAATAAATGTTACTCTCTCTGTCATCAAGTCCCCCCAAATGTGTTTTATCATCCGACGGGGCATTTATTTGAGTTCTTGTGAGAATTTCGCCCTGACATGCTCCGCGACGCTCACGGGCCCCCCCTCCTCTCCCTCCCCCGCCACGCTCCTCCTCCTCCTCCTCCACTTCCTCCTCCGCGCAGGTCTCCTCGCGCCACCAAACGGGTGCACCTCCTTCTCCTCTGACCCGCAGCATCAGACACACAGATCATGACGGTGTTTGTCCCCTGACGTTGTTTTGTGATCAACCACAACATTAACGCTGCTGAAAACATGACGTCACAACTGGTCCGACGTTTCCTAAAAAAATTTTTTTTAAACTCCGTGATTTCAAAGCCTCGTCCAGCTGTTTACTGACGTTCAGGGGCGGTTTTTCCTACAGGCGGTATAGGCGGCCGCCTAGGGCGCCATTCAGAGGGGGGCGCAAAAAAATGCGCCTTTTTGCTGGGCAGTTTTTTTTGCACCCCCATCTATTATCTCCAACCAATATTTTGACGGCAATGCCAGCCAGAAAACAAACAAAAAACATTAAAGCTGCAAGCAGCGTCGAACGGGTCCTCGCTCATCTGCGCCGGCCGGAGCGGTGACGCCGGCCGGAGCGGTGACGCCGGCCGGAGCGGTGACGCCGGCCGGTTTCTTTCTCTTCTCTCTCTTCTTCTCTCTTCTTCTTCTCTCTTCTCTCTTCTTCTCTTCGCTTCGCTTCTCTTCTCTTCTCTTCTCTTCTCTTCTCTTCTCTTCTCTTCTCTTCTCTTCTCTTCTCTTCTCTTCTCTTCTCTTCTCTTCTCTTCTTCTCTTCTCTTCTCTTCTCTTCTCTTCTCTTCTGCTGGAAATCACTGCTATATACTCTGTTTCGCTGCTCCGTGACGTCACGACTACGAGCGACGTCACCGCATCAAAGCGCAGACTGTTTCCATGGTGACTCAGTGACGTCACGGAGAATGTCTTGTCCGCGAGCGCGCGATTACAGTTTTATCTCGATTGCTTAAACACATTTTTTGAAAGCATGCCTCGTTTTCTCAAAACTCTAAACACAAATCCCAAAACCACTCACACAAAATGCAAAACCCTTTATATCTCCTGCAAAATGCAACTTTGCTTTCAAAACAGTGTTATGTCACCTCAGAAGGGTATATTGTTTTCAAATGACAAACACAGCCCATTATATGAGTCGACATTCTAAGCATCGATTGAACACTGATGTGCTCAATGGAAAACACGATGAAATGGGAAAACACCAGTATGAAGGCCTTATCAGGAGCATTATGCCTTTTCATTTCCAGTGTTACTGTATGCTTTCTCCTGTTGTAAAATATTGTGAATGTATAATGTTTTAACTCAAAATATAAAACAGCACACAAATATACAACTAAAATGTTTCTTTCTTTTTTCTAATTTTTTCACAGAACAAACAATAGAAAATAGACCACTACAGTCAACAAAAAAAGAAAGAAAAGTGTAAATAAAAAAGGACAAAAAAATACTCCTCTGCCTCTCTGGTCTCCTCTACCTTCCATGTTTTCATCCATTCTTCTTCAAATCAGGAGGTCACCTGTGGCCCTTGTATTGCTAAAGCCTTGATTCCAAATTGCACAACAGCCGTGGAAATGGAAGTTTTGCCAATTGAACAGCAGTGTGTTCTGTCTGGACACAAGGAGGTTTTGGCATTGATGAAGTGTGCAAAGTAGAGAGGATGGTGTTTAGTGTTTTGAAGAAAGTGTGGCTCACAATTGAAATCTGTGTCTCAAGCAGATACTTGTGCTTATAGTTTAGCAGAATTGGTTGAGGGAGTTGGTACATGAGTTACAGGTTGTGGTTATTGTGTTCTAAGTTCCAGTTTTTGTGTGGAATCAATCGAGAAAAACTGTAACATCCGCCAGCTAAATCTGCCAGTAGGTGGCGCTTTGAGTCTGTGAACATAGTCATGCATCATGTGTCCCTTCGTGAAGTGTAGACCACTTCATGTAAATTCAATGTAAAAAAAAAAAGTGATGAAAAAAGGCGGTCACATTATTTTGGGCACGACGAGGGAGTGAATGTGCACCGTTGATCAGGGGGGCGTGGCCGGAGCGTAGTTCAGCACAGATGTGACATTTTCTCAGGGATTTTGTTCTTTATTTAATGTTTGTTCATTGTTGCGATCGTTGTTCTGTTTATTTGAAAGAAATTCAGTCTTGCAGGGCAAAATAGCGTTTGAAAGTTGAAATTCCGTTTTCGTGCAAAATCGTTTTTAAATGTATTTTTTTGGGTGGGGCGGGGGGGGCGCCACGAGTGAAGCTCGCCTAGGGCGCCAAATGTGCTAGGGCCGCCCTTGCTGACATTAGTTATGTTTAGAGAATAGAGAGAGAGAGAGAGAGAGAAGAGAGAGAGAGAGAGAGAGAGAGAGAGAGAGAGAGAGAGAAGAGAGAGAGGAGAGAGAGAAGAGAGAGAGAGAGAGAGAGAGAATTCTTATTCCGTTCTATTTAACAGGGGCTAGTCTAGGATTTGCGTGGCCAGACTGAAAAAAAAATCATACGGCCTCTATTGTTCAGAGGGCCGGGTCAAATGTGGAGGCGGGCCGGAGTTTGAGGACCACTGCTCTTGGCTGTTGATGTCTATCAAGATCGCTCATTTTGAAAATGACGTAAGAGGGCAAAACGGATCCGTATCAGACCAGCGAGGAGGGCAATACGTGGCTGGCATGACGACCCATGAGCCAATCAGAACGCTTGTACTGTTGTTGCTATATAATAATTCATCTTTATTCATAAAGAAAATGTAAGCTAGTGGTCTGATGCTGCCAGAGGAAACACAGGTCGAGGATGTATTGCATCATCAGTGTATTGCTGCTAATGCTTCAACTCTGTCAGAATTTTTTTTTAGCATTGGGTGCCCTTTTTTTTGGTTTGAGCACCTGCCCCCCAAAATGTCTGTGCACGTGCCTGGTGCCTATATACAGGACTGTCTCAGAAAATTAGAATATTGTGATGAAGTTCTTTATTTTCTGCAATGCAATTAAAAAAACAAAAATGTCACGCATTCTGGATTCATTACAAATCAACTGAAATATTGCAAGCCTTTTATTCTTTTAATATTGCTGATTATGGCTTACAGCTTAAGAAAACTCTAAAATCCTATCTCATAAAATTTTAATATTTCCTCAGACCAAGTTAAAAAAAAGATTTATAACAGCTGAGTGTTTGTCAAGGCTCAGGAAACCCTTGCAGGTGTTTCGAGTTAATTAGACAATTCAAGTGATTTGTTTAATACCCTACTAGTATACTTTTTCATGATATTCTAATATTTAGAGATAGGATATTTGAGTTTTCTTAAGCTGTAAGCCATAATCAGCAATAAATCAGAATAAAAGGCTTGCAATATTTCAGTTGATTTGTAATGAATCCAGAATGCATGACATTTTTGTTTTTTAAATTGCATTACAGAAAATAAAGAACTTCATCACAATATTCTAATTTTCTGAGACAGTCCTGTATGTATATTAGAGAATCTATTATATTGAAAGAATCTATTATATTTAAAGGTGTAATCTGTGCAGGTCTGTGCACGACTTTGCTTCATGACGCTTCATCATGTCGGGAGCCTCTGTAACTTCAGATTTAAGGATTGTGCTTTTATCTTTAAAACTTTATCATTTCAAATAAAAAAAGATTTGACTGTTGAGTTTTCTGTCTGTTTTTCGCGTTATGTTTCAGGAAAAGATAAAGATGAAGTTCTCACACTTTCACGTCTTCCTTTCCTCTTGTCCAGATGTAAACATGTGTAAGTATGCACACAGCCAAGTTCAACATGTTTATTTCTCATAACAATACAAAATAACGTGTGTGCCATATAATAAATACATTTTGAACAATACAGCGAGGGGTTATGCAACGCTTCTGCTTTGAAATGAACAGAACCTTCAAAATCCCTGAAATTAAAATCACTATAATAATTTTATATAGTGCAGATTCAACGAATCAATTAGTGACCGTCCACATAGGTGTTGGTTCTATTATCTTGTGCAATATTTTCAACAAACATTTTCTGATATTTTTTTGGGAGCTTAATATATAAATATATATACATAAACAAATATATATATATATATATATAAATATACATATATATATGAATATATATATGTATTTATATTGAAACCATCTTTTTTGTATTCATATATATATGTATATATACATATGAATAATAATATAATAATAATAATAATATATAATAATAATAAAAAGATGGTATAATTTGTTCTAACATATTTACATTATTTTAACAGTAGCAATCTGCCTTTTAATTACAATCATATGGTTCCTTTGTCCTTACAGGTAGAGTGACAGGTGACAGTCCAGGTAGAGTGACAGGTGACAGCCCAGGTAGTGACAGGTGACAGCCCAGGTAGAGTGACAGGTGACAGTCCAGGTAGAGTGACAGGTGACAGGTGACAGTCCAGGTAGTGACAGTTGACAGTCCAGGTAGAGTGACAGGTGACAGTCCAGGTAGAGTGACAGGTGACAGTCCAGGTAGAGTGACAGGTGACAGTCCAGGTAGATTGACAGGTGACAGTCCAGGTAGTGACAGGTGACAGTCCAGGTAGCCTGGTCACAGGTGTGTCTAAGGCTTGGCGATGGCCGCCTGAATGACCTCGATGACCTCGTTGCAGGACTGCAGCCGCTCGTACTCGGCGAACACGTGGCAGACGTTCTCCATGCCGGCCTCCACACCTTTAGCCACGAAGCCAAACATCCTGGTGGGTCAGATCGAGTTATTTCACCATTCAGGATCGTGACGTGAGCAATACGCACCATTTAAAGGTAAAAACAAAAAACATTTCATTTGTCATTACCTCGCACCAACACTGGAACCTTGGATCCACCTGCAAGAGTCCAGAAGAAAGTTTAGGGTTTAAAAACGATGATACAAAATGTTTTGTTGGATTTACCTTCTAGTAAAGTATACCTTTATAGTCATAACAAAGAGAAGAAAGCATCAATAATATTAATGACTTCTGCTCTTTATATATTTATATATATATATATATATGGAAATGTATATAAATATATATATAACTATGTAGATATATATATAAATACATATTGATTTATATTTTTGTAAATATATATATATATATATGTAAATATATATATATATAAATATATATATATAAATATATATATAAATATGTATATTATAAATATATGTACAAAAAAATATATACATATATAAAAATGTATATATATATAAATATATATAATAAAATATATATATAAATAATAACAACAAAAAGACAAATAGTGAAGCAGTAATAATAATGATCTGCTCAGAAGGAAGCATTCATAATATTAATAAATATATTTATACATATATATATGTTTAAAGAAATGGATATATATATATACTGTATATATATATATATTAATACATATAAAGTGAAATATATATATATATATTTACATATATATATATATATAAATATATATATATATTTAGACAAATAGACAAATAGTGAAGCAGTACTAATGGTGATCTGCTCTTTATATTCAGTTACTGACGTGAAAGACATTCAACCAAAATGACCATAAGTGTGTATTTTCTGAAAAATAAATATTTGTTAAACATGAGTTGCCCTCACAGTCGGTTGTCCGGGTCTTCGCCGCTGTAGCTGAGCAGGTGAGCCGGGTAATGGCGTCTGAAGAAGAGTCTGTGAAGACATCGTTATGGCTGTTAGAGATCAACAACAACAAACCACCATCTTGTGGGCTGACAGGAAGTGTGAGTTCTTACTTCCTGTTGATGTCCGTCAGCGTGACTCCCTTCAAAGACACCTTCAGGTTGACGATGGTGGGCGTGAAGCAGCCCGGGGCCTTCTCCAGGGTGGAGCCCACCGCCCTCTGCACCGCGCACGGGCCCGTCAGCATCTCCGTGGCAACGGCGTTCAGGTACACGAAATTACACGCTGAGGAAAAGGCAAACATGTCGGAGGTTAGAGTAGAAAACGTTTAGGAATGAGCCTCGGAGGGGGCGGGGCTTAAATGGGCGGGGCTTATCTCTGTGGCTTTACTCCGTGGAAACAGTTATCATCTCCTTCATCCACCATGAAGAACTAACCACTTGTTCTGCTTTGGACTTGATGAGGACATAAATATATATACATATATGGGTGGTTGACATGACACATGATTTTTCTGTAATTAAGTGTGAATGTTTATTTAGATGCATTTTACCACTTAAACAACACATGGTAG
Source organism: Pseudoliparis swirei (assembly GCF_029220125.1). Classification (NCBI taxonomy): domain Eukaryota; kingdom Metazoa; phylum Chordata; class Actinopteri; order Perciformes; family Liparidae; genus Pseudoliparis; species Pseudoliparis swirei. Next base: position 29,249,452 of record NC_079411.1, on the reverse strand, counting down.
TGAAGCATGTTATGGTACTTTGTTTTAAACGTATGATTTTGTATGAAATATCTGTTATGTTTTGATTATATTTTAAGGTGAATACGCAAAATGTCCTGCGGTGTGACCAGAACAAGGTGAAGCATTAAACTTACACATGAACAAAATAATCCAGAAATATCTGGAGCAGCTAATAACTGCCGTGGCATTATATTGTAAATATTTACATTATTGAAATTAGGTTTTAATATGCGCAAAACTAGTAAATTAGTATTTACAGCAAAATAACTTTCGTAACACAAATGCTGTCCTGTGGCGTGACATGGAAAATCAGATTTTTAAACGGCAGTTACATGGACAACTATAGGGGTCCTTAGTCAACCCCCCCTACCAGGAAGCCCCCAGATGTTGGAATGAACAGTGAAGGTTGAAAGATGAGTGTTTACCTCTGATTAATTTTATAAATGTCACTGTTTCTGTCAGACAATGAATGTGTCCTTTTCTGAGAGTCCTGCAGTGTGACAGCTGTAGTTCAACATTTGTAAAAATATACAATAATTCTTAAATTAAACATGAGAATTACAAGTGAATAATCAAATACAAAAACAGCTGTGAAAAATAATCATATGCAGAATTTTAATGAACATTCTGAAAGAGTACTTCTTAAACTTTAAACATACCTAATTTGTGCTTGAAATCAATAATAGTAAAATATTTAAATGTGTGTCATAGTGACATGTCATACCACAGGACAAATTGTATAAGAAAAGCTTCAAAAATAATGAAATTATATTAAAAAATCAACGGAACACTAGCAGTTTAGAAAAATTCAGCATTTGAACATTATAATTTCATACAACTATAATCCTCATTAGAACTTTATTAAAAAAAATACTGTTTCACCCTTATACGTCAACTACCCATATATATAAATATATATGAATATATATGTTTATATATATATATACATATATATGTATATATACTTATATATTTGATATATAGTGTATATCAAATATATAGATATATATATATGATATATATCATATATATATCATATATATTTGATATATATGATATATATATATATCAGACATACTTTTTTCCTTTTTATTATTATGTATTGGTTGGTCCCACCTGTTCTGCTCTTGTCCTCTGATGCAGGTTTGTGAGTCGTGCTCTCCTCTGCTGCACCCACATCTGTGGAGGCCAAGAGAGAGGTGAGGGTTCACACACACACACACACACACGCCCACACGCCCTGTATATTGCATTGATGGCCTACCTCTGGAGTGGAGCAGTAGTTTGCAGGGTAGAGCGTAGGCAGAGATGGTGTGCTGGTAGACCAGGGCAGAGAGGCTACCTGCACAAGTGGTATTGAGAAATTAATTGTCTTAATTTGGCCCACAAAAGGTCAAAGTGTAATTGAGGAGGGAAACATTTTATAATTATTAGTGCTGTCTGTTTTTTTATGTCTGTTATTTTCATGATGTGCGTAGAAATTGTGCTTTTTTTTCTAAAAATATATCTTAATCTTTTGGTTCATTTCAGGATCAATCTAGTTAAAAAGTCATGATCTACAGACACTCTTAAGGTGGAACTGAGGAGGGAGAGATTTAATAATTTTTTTCTGTATGTTATTTTTGTATTTTGCTTTTTTGTATTTTGCTTTTGTAAATGTATTTTAATATATTTTTTCATTCCAGAATCAATCTAGTTAAAAAAAAAAAAGGATTCCTTTTGTCATGATGAACAAACACTTTTAAGGTGGAATTGCGGAGGGAGAGATTTTATAATTATTAGAGCTGTAATTTTTTTTCGGTATGTTCTTTTCTTGACATTTTGCTTTTTAACTGTATTTTAATCTATTGGTTCATTCAAGATCATTATAGTTAAAAAGACACGATATACAGACACTCTTAAGGTGGAATTTAAATCTAAATCGCGGTGCAGGTTGCTGCGTGTCGGTTTTTACGGAGCCAGCACAGATAATTTGTCACAGTAGTAAAGATATACTTCTGTGGTAAGAAGGAGAGCCACGATAAATCTTGATAATCTGTGGGTGTGTAAACACGCCCTGTGAACTCATGCTGAATAAAGAGCCACCCGCTTCTCGACGGGCCCGACGCGGCTGACTCAGGCCAGCCAGGGTGTGTTCCCCATGTTGAGGAGGCGATGCATTCAAAGGAAATTAAACTCGATGTCTAGAAGCGGTGTTGTTGTTGTTGGCCTTTGCTCACCGAAGTAAGGTTCCTGAGAAGAGCCTTTGACGCGTACGCCCTTCGCTGAAGACTCGATGAGGAAGTGTCTCACCAGGTCTGCGCTGCTCTCTCCTGTGCAGATGGAAGGACGTCAGAAAATAATCATATGTTAATACTTTATTTTAAAAAAAAAAAAAAAAAAAAAATGCATTCTATTCACATTTCATTATAATCAATTAAAATATTTTTTTTTTTTTTTTTTATATTTTATGGCTAGGCATTAAAAAGAAAAAAAAAAAATCTCATAAAAAAATGTAATATTTCCTCAGACCAAGTAAAAAAAAGATTCTCAGGAAAACCTTGCAGTTGTTTGAGTTAATTAGGACAAATCAGTGATTTGTTTAATACCCTACTAGTATACTTTTCATGATATTTAATAAATAAATCAGCAAAATTAAAAAAAAAAAAGGCTTGCATTATTTCAATTTTTTTGTAATAATGAATGAATGCATGACATTTTTGTTTATTTAATTGCATTACAGAAAATAAAGAACTTCATCACAATATTCTAATTTTCTGAGACAGTCCTGTATACATTATATGATATTTATACATTTCACTTTTTGTACTTATTGATTTACAGGACTGTCTCAGAAAATTAGAATGTTGTGATTAAGTTCTTTATTTTCTGTAATGCAATTAAAGAAACAAAAATGTCATGCATTCTGGATTCATTACAAATCAACTGAAATATTGCAAGCCTTTTATTCTTTTAATATTGCTGATTATGGCTTACAGCTTAAGAAAACTCAAATATCCTATCTCTAAATATTAGAATATCATGAAAAAGTATACTAGTAGGGTATTAAACAAATCACTTGAATTGTCTAATTAACTCGAAACACCTGCAAGGGTTTCCTGAGCCTTGACAAACACTCAGCTGTTATAAATCTTTTTTTTAACTTGGTCTGAGGAAATATTCAAATTTTATGAGATAGGATTTTAGAGTTTTCTTAAGCTGTAAGCCATAATCAGCAATATTAAAAGAATAAAAGGCTTGCAATATTTCAGTTGATTTGTAATGAATCCAGAATGCATGACATTTTTGTTTTTTTAATTGCATTACAGAAAATAAAGAACTTTATCACAATATTCTAATTTTCTGAGACAGTCCTGTATAGTGTCCTGAGGAATATGATGCCCCGCCCATACGGGCTGAGAAGTTTTTAGACCAGTGGTTCTCAAATAGTGTTACGTGAGATTTCCATATATATATATATATATATAAGGTTAGGTAAGATAATAAAATATATATATTTTAAATGTGCATTAATTCAAAGATCTTTTTGAAAATAGTTATTTCATAAATATAAATAAAATATAAATGTAAGTTAATAAAATGAAGGTTATGTGAGATTTTAATATATTTATATAAATATATATATATATATATATATTTGAAATGTGCATTAGTTCAAACATTCTTTGACAATATTTATTTTATAAATATTCAATAAAATATAAATTTAAGTTAATAAAATTAAGGTTATGTGAGATTATAATATATATATATATATATATTTAAAATGATAATTAATTCAAACATCCTTTGAAAATAGATAAATAAATAATCAATAAAGGTCAAAGGTCAAAGCGATCTGATTACGACAATTCTTACTTATGGGATAAAATGATGAAGCAATGACATTTTGGACCTCCCATTGCAACATGACTGCATACAACCCACAATGCATCACTCTGGTTTCCTCTTTGATTGCTCCCAGGGCCGTAAACAGGGGGCTTTCCTCCGTGTTTACGCAGCGTACTCTGCGGGTGGAAAACGTAACAGCGCTGTCTCCGGCCTCGCCGCAGAGAGCCGGGAGGTCACCAGACGGGCCGCTGCCGCCGCGGTTCCCTCTGCCTCCCAGACCTCGGGTATAAACACGAGCACGGCGGCACCGAGTCGTGGCGGCCGTGACTTTCTCACCGCCGCGTCTGACCTTCCAGCACGCCGTTCAACCCGGGTCGTAAGGTCAAGCCACTGCCCTCTGAAGGTTTACCTGGGGAGGCGCCGGCGCTGGCGTTGGCGGCCGCTTGGTCCACCTTCATGGCCAGGCCGAAGCTGCCCCGGTGGGACGTGCTGTCCCTCATGACGAACGCTCCCGCCTCCTTCTCCTGGAGCAGAGCTTCAGCTGCAAGGGAGAAACGCCACGGAAACCACGGCAACACGCCGTGAGGAGGAGGAGGAGGAGGGAATCACACCGAGAAAACATGGAGAAAGGATTTAATTTCAGGAGGAGGAGGAGGAGGGAATCACACCGAGAAAACATGGAGCAGAAGGACTTACCGAATTACTTAGTAACTCCCTTACTTAGTAACTCCCTTACTTACAAACGTACCTACTTACTTACTTACTTACAAACTTACCTACCTACTTACTTACTTACTTACGAACTTACCTACCTACTTACTTACTTACTTAATTACTTACTTACTTACTTACAAACTTACCTACTTACTTACTTACAAACTTACTTACAAACGTACCTACCTACTTACTTACTTCCAAACTTACCTACCTACTTAATTACTTACCTACCTACTTACTTACTTACAAACTTACCTACCTACTTACTTACTTAATTACTTACTTACTTACAAACTTACCTACCTACTTACTTACTTACAAACCTACCTACTTCCTTACTTACTTAATTACTTACTTACTTACAAACTTACCTACCTACTTACTTACTTACTTGCTTAATTACTTACTTGCTTAATTACTTACTTACTTACTTACAAACCTACCTACTTACTTACTTACTTAATTACTTACTTACAAACTTACCTACCTACTTACTTACTTACAAACTTACCTACCTACTTACTTACTTACTTAATTACTTACTTACTTACAAACTTACCTACCTACTTACTTACTTACAAACCTACCTACTTACTTACTTAATTACTTACTTACTTACAAACTTACCTACCTACTTACTTACTTACTTACTTAATTACTTACTTACTTACAAACCTACCTACTTACTTACTTAATTACTTACTTACTTACAAACTTACCTACCTACCTACTTACTTACTTACTTACTTAATTACTTACTTACTTTCTTACAAACCTACATACTTACTTACTTACTTAATTACTTACTTACAAACTTACCTACCTACTTACTTACTTACAATCGTACCTACCTACTTACTTACTTACTTAATTACTTACTTACTTACAAACATACCTACCTACTTACTTACTTAATTACTTACTTACAAACGTACCTACCTACTTACTTCCTTACTTAATTACTTACTTACAAACTTACCTACCTACTTACTTACTTACAAACGTACCTACCTAATTACTTACTTAATTACTTACTTACAAACGTACCTACCTACTTACTTACTTAATTACTTACTTACTTACAAACGTACCTACCTACTTACTTACTTAATTACTTACTTACTTACAAACGTACCTACCTACTTACTTACTTACAAACGTACCTACCTAATTACTTACTTAATTACTTACTTACAAACGTACCTACCTAATTACTTACTTAATTACTTACTTACAAACGTACCTACCTACTTACTTACTTACAAACGTACCTACCTACTTACTTACTTAATTACTTACTTACTTACAAACGTACCTACCTTCTTACTTACTTAATTACTTACTTACAAACGTACCTACCTACTTACTTACTTAATTACTTACTTACTTACAAACTTACCTACCTACTTACTTACTTACAAACGTACCTACTTACTTGCTTACTTACTTACAAACGTACCTACCTACTTACTTACTTAATTACTTACTTACAAACGTACCTACCTACTTACTTCCTTACTTAATTACTTACTTACAAACTTACCTACCTACTTACTTACAAACATACCTACCTACTTACTTACTTAATTACTTACTTACTTACAAACTTACCTACCTACTTACTTACTTACAAACGTACCTACCTACTTACTTACTTAATTACTTACTTACAAACGTACCTACCTACTTACTTACTTAATTACTTACTTACTTACAAACTTACCTACCTACTTACTTAATTACTTACTTACTTACAAACTTACCTACCTACTTACTTACTTACAAACGTACCTACCTACTTACTTACTTAATTACTTACTTACAAACGTACCTACTTACTTACTTACTTACTTACAAACTTACCTACTTACCTACTTACTTACTTACTTTCTTATTTACTTACTTAGTAACTCCTTTACTTACTAACTTACTTACTAACTTAATTGTAAAAAAAACGCCACAGACAAACCGCCGTGAGCCGGTTTAATAATAATACTGATGGAGGTTCCAGGGGGAGCGCTCCCCAGAGGTAGCGCTCCCCAGAGGTAGCGCTCCCCAGAGGTAGCGCTCCCCAGAGGTAGCGCTCCCCAGAGGTAGCGCTCCCCAGAGGTAGCGCTCCCCAGAGGTAGCGCCCCCCAGAGGTAGCGCTCCCCAGAGGTAGCGCTCCCCAGACGTAGCGCTCCCCAGAGGTAGCGCCCCCCAGGGGGAGCGCTCCCCAGAGGTAGCGCTCCCCAGGGGTAGCGCTCCCCAGAGGTAGCATTCCCCAGAGGTAGCGTTCCCCAGAGGTAGCGTTCCCCAGAGGTAGCGCTCCCCAGGGGAGCGCTCCCCAGAGGTAGCGCCCCCCAGAGGTAGCGCTCCCCAGAGGTAGCGCCCCCCAGAGGTAGCGTTCCCCAGAGGTAGCGCTCCCCAGGGGAGCGCTCCCCAGAGGTAGCGCCCCCCAGAGGTAGCGCTCCCCAGAGGTAGCGCCCCCCAGAGGTAGCGCTCCCCAGAGGTAGCGTTCCCCAGAGGTAGCGTTCCCCAGAGGTAGCGCTCCCCAGGGGAGCGCTCCCCAGAGGTAGCGCCCCCCAGAGGTAGCGCTCCCCAGAGGTAGCGCCCCCCAGGGGTAGCGCTCCCCAGAGGTAGCGCCCCCCAGAGGTAGCGCCCCCTAGAGGTAGCGCCCCCCAGAGGCGGCGTGGCGTGCGGCCCGGCAGCACGGCGTCACGGCGTGGTCTCACCTTGAGCTCTGCTGACGTGCGGCCGGAACCAGAACTGTGAGGTGTCCATGACGAACTTCATGGAGGGCTGGCTGCCCTGGAAGTGGGCTTGGAACCCGTGAGCCGGTGAGCGCTTTGGGTCGGACACACTGAGGACGCTCGGCCCGGGGGACCGTCGGTCCGGCTGCGGTTCCCCGTTGACGAGCAGGATGGGGATGTCGCTCAGGGACCCGCAGAGCGAGGCGGGGCTCCTCTGGGCCCCCCGGAGGGGGCGGGGCTTCTCCGGGCCCGGACGGCTGTCGGGCGCCGGAGTTCTGGAGCCGTCGCTGAAGGAGCAGCGAGAGAGGAGGAGCTCCTGAGAGTCGGCGTCCTCGCTGGTCAGCGACAGGCTGCTGCGCGGGCGGAGGAGGAGGAGGAGGAGGTGTTATTACACAGGAACAGAGAAACAGCTTAGCATGTAGCCGGTGTTTTACCTGCTTAGCATGTAGCCGGTGTTTTACCTGCTTAGCATGTAGCCGGTGTTTTACCTGCTTAGCATGTAGCCGGTGTTTTACCTGCTTAGCATGTAGCCGGTGTTTTACCTGCATGTAGCATGTAGCTGGTGTTTTACCTGCATGTAGCATGTAGCCGGTGTTTTACCTGCTTAGCATGTAGCCGGTGTTTTACCTGCATGTAGCATGTAGCCGGTGTTTTACCTGCTTAGCATGTAGCTGGTGTTTTACCTACTTAGCATGTAGCTGGTGTTTTACCTGCTTAGCATGTAGCCGGTGTTTTACCTACTTAGCATGTAGCTGGTGTTTTACCTGCTTAGCATGTAGCTGGTGTTTTACCTGCTTAGTATGTAGCTGGTGTTTTACCTGCATGTAGCATGTAGCCGGTGTTTTACCTGCCGAGCATGTAGCCGGTGTTTTACCTGCATGTAGCATGTAGCCGGTGTTTTACCTGCCGAGCATGTAGCTGGTGTTTTACCTGCATGTAGCATGTAGCTGGTGTTTTACCTGCATGTAGCATGTAGCCGGTGTTTTACCTGCCGAGCATGTAGCTGGTGTTTTACCTGCATGTAGCATGTAGCTGGTGTTTTACCTGCTTCGCATGTAGCCGGTGTTTTACCTGCTTAGCATGTAGCTGGTGTTTTACCTGCCGAGCATGTAGCTGGTGTTTTACCTGCATGTAGCATGTAGCTGGTGTTTTACCTGCTTCGCATGTAGCCGGTGTTTTACCTGCTTAGCATGTAGCTGGTGTTTTACCTGCCGAGCATGTAGCTGGTGTTTTACCTGCCGAGCATGTAGCCGGTGTTTTACCTGCATGTAGCATGTAGCTGGTGTTTTACCTGCTTCGCATGTAGCCGGTGTTTTACCTGCTTAGCATGTAGCTGGTGTTTTACCTGCTTCGCATGTAGCCGGTGTTTTACCTGCCGAGCATGTAGCTGGTGTTTTACCTGCCGAGCATGTAGCTGGTGTTTTACCTGCTTAGCATGTAGCCGGTGTTTTACCTGCCGAGCATGTAGCTGGTGTTTTACCTGCCGAGCATGTAGCCGGTGTTTTACCTGCTTAGCATGTAGCTGGTGTTTTACCTGCCGAGCATGTAGCCGGTGTTTTACCTGCTTAGCATGTAGCTGGTGTTTTACCTGCCGAGCATGTAGCCGGTGTTTTACCTGCCGAGCATGTAGCCGGTGTTTTACCTGCCGAGCATGTAGCTGGTGTTTTACCTGCCGAGCATGTAGCCGGTGTTTTACCTGCCGAGCATGTAGCCGGTGTTTTACCTGCTTCGCATGTATCCGGTGTTTTACCTGCCGAGCATGTAGCTGGTGTTTTACCTGCTTCGCATGTAGCTGGTGTTTTACCTGCTTCGCATGTAGCCGGTGTTTTACCTGCCGAGCATGTAGCCGGTGTTTTACCTGCTTCGCATGTAGCCGGTGTTTTACCTGCCGAGCATGTAGCCGGTGTTTTACCTGCCGAGCATGTAGCCGGTGTTTTACCTGCCGAGCATGTAGCTGGTGTCGGAGCAGGTGGAGGTGGAGAGCAGCGACACGGTGCTGTTCCTGTTGGAGTGGGTCAGGCGGAGGGATCCCTGGTCGGGCCTCGGGGACGCGGTCCGCCGGGCCGCACTGCCGCATGGCAGCGGCGGCAGCGAGGCCGTGGGGGAGCTGGAGAACACCAGGGCGCCGTGGGGGCTGCAGCTCACGCTGCCGTACGAGGGGAAGGGTCGACCGGGCGACACGGAGGGGATCCCGATGGGCAGCGAGCAGGGGGAACATCCTCTGGGGACCAGCATGCAGTGGGAGACGTCGTCCCAGGCGTCTGGACACGGGGAGGAAAGGGTTCAAATATTACTGTGGAAAAAGCCTGAAAGTTGCATGAGTTCTCTTCTCAAGGGCTGGGCCTCCATATTTATCTTCACATAAAGACCTCCATATTTCTCTTGTAGGTACTTGCATGCACAGCTCAGCTCATAACTTAACACAATATGTGCAGTGAGTGGAGCGCTTCTGCTGTTGCTATGACACCGACATCACACGGAGGAGTCCCGACTTGTTCCTCGGGATCCGTCTGCGTCAGCGCGGTGACGGGCAGTGAGTTCACGGCCTCGGCAGAACCCAGAGGCCCGCGTGACATAACGATGACGAATGTCGAGCCAGACATGGCTAAGTGTGTCTGAGCCGTCACACAGAACTATAACGGTTCTTAAACAGTTCTTTAAAAGGCTTTGTGGTTCTACGGAGAACCATCACCTACTCAAAACACCTTTAAAGGTTCTTTGAAGAACTCTTTAAGGAAAGGGTTCTTTAGAGAACCCTGGTTTAAAAGGTTCTTTGAGGAACCAGAAATGGTGCTTTAAAGAACCATTTGTTGAAGGTTCTTTGAGACACGTTTATGGGTTCTTTAAATAACACTTTAAGGACATGGTTCCTTAAAAAACCCTGGTGTGAAAGGTTCTTCGTGGAACCAGAAATGGTACCTTAAAGAACCATGTTTTGAAGGTTCTTTGAGACACGTTTATGGGTTCTTTGAAGAACTATTCAACGGCAGCGGGCCAGGTGAAAAAAATAATAAATCGGAACGCGTCTCTGGTATTATTCAGGGGCCGGTCCAAATGGGGAGGCGGGCCGGATTCGGCCCGCGGGCCGTAGTTTGGGGACCACTGCTCAAGTCGAGAGGAGCAGGCTTAGGGTCAGGGTCAGAGTGAGGGTCAGGGTGAGGGTCAAGGTGAGGGTCAGGGTGAGGGTCAGGGTGAGGGTCAGGGTGAGGGTGAGGTGAGGGTCAGGGTGAGGGTCAGGGTGAGGTTGAGGGTGAGGGTCAGGGTGAGGGTCAGGGTGAGGGTCAGGTTGAGGGTGAGGTTGAGGGTCAGGGTGAGGGTCAGAGTGAGGGTGAGGGTCAGGGTGAGGGTCAAGGTGAGGGTCAGGGTGAGGGTGAGGGTGAGGGTCAGGGTGAGGGTCAGGGTGAGGGTTAGGGTCAGGGTGAGGGTCAGGGTGAGGGTCAGGGTGAGGGTCAGGGTGAGGGTCAGGGTGAGGGTGAGGGTCAGGGTGAGGGTGAGGGTCAGGGTGAGGGTCAGGGTGAGGGTGAGGGTCAGGGTGAGGGTGAGGGTCAGAGTGAGGGTCAGGGTGAGGTTGAGGTCAGGGTGAGGGAGGGTTGAGGTCAGGTTGAGGTCAGGGTGAGGGTGAGGGTCAGGGTGAGGTTGAGGGTCAGGGTGAGGGTCAGGGTGAGGTTGAGGGTCAGGGTGAGGGTCAGAGTGAGGGTGAGGGTCAGGGTGAGGTTGAGGGTCAGGGTGAGGGTCAGGGTGAGGTTGAGGGTCAGGGTGAGGTCAGGGTCAGGGTGAGGTCAGGGTGAGGGTGAGGGCGGGTTGAGGTGAGGTCGGGTTGAGGTCAGGGTGAGGTCAGGGTGAGGGTCAGGGTGAGGTTGAGGGTCAGGGTGAGGGTCAGGGTGAGGGTCAGGGTGAGGGTCAGGGTGAGGTTGAGGGTCAGGGTGAGGGTCAGGGTGAGGGTGAGGGTCAGGGTGAGGGTCAGGGTGAGGGTCAGGGTGAGGGTCAGGGTGAGGGTGAGGGTCAGGGTGAGGGCGGGTTGAGGTGAGGTCGGGTTGAGGTCAGGGTGAGGTCAGGGTGAGGGTGAGGTCAGGGTGAGGGTCAGGTGAGGGTCAGGGTGAGGTTGAGGGTGAGGTTGAGGGTCAGGGTGAGGGTCAGGGTGAGGTTGAGGGTCAGGGTGAGGGTGAGGGTGAGGGTCAAGGTGAGGGTCAGGGTGAGGGTCAGGGTGAGGGTCAGGTTGAGGGTGAGGTTGAGGGTCAGGGTGAGGGTGAGGGTCAGGGTGAGGTTGAGGTCAGGGTGAGGTGAGGGTCAGGTGAGGTCAGGTGAGGGTCAGGGTGAGGGTCAGGTGAGGGTCAGGGTCAGGGTGAGGGTCAGGTGAGGGTCAGGGTGAGGGTGGTGAGGTCAGGGTGAGGTTGAGGTCAGGGTGAGGGTGAGGGTCAGGGTGAGGTTGAGGGTGAGGGTCAGGGTGAGGGTCAGGGTGAGGGTCAGGTGAGGGTAAGGTGAGGTGAGGTGAGGGTCAGGTTGAGGTCAAGGTGAGGGTCAGGGTGAGGTCAGGTGAGGGTCAGGGTGAGGGGTGAGGTTGAGGGTAAGGGTGAGGGTCAGGATGAGGGTCAGGTTGAGGGTGAGGTTGAGGGTCAGGGTGAGGGTCAGGGTGAGGGTCAGAGTGAGGTTGAGGGTCAGGGTGAGGGTGAGGGTCAGGGTGAGGGTGAGGGTCAGGGTGAGGGTCAGGGTGAGGGTCAGGGTGAGGTTGAGGGTCAGGGTGAGGGTGAGGGTCAGGGTGAGGGTCAGGGTGAGGGTCAGGGTGAGGTTGAGGGTCAGGGTGAGGGTCAGGGTGAGGTTGAGGGTCAGGGTGAGGTTGAGGGTCAGGGTGAGGGTCAGGGTGAGGGTCAGGGTGAGGGTCAGGGTGAGGTTGAGGGTCAGGGTGAGGTTGAGGGTCAGGGTGAGGGTCAGGGTGAGGGTCAGGGTGAGGGTGAGGTTGAGGGTCAGGGTGAGGTTGAGGGTCAGGGTGAGGTTGAGGGTCAGGGTGAAGTTGAGGGTCAGGGTCAGGGTGAGGTTGAGGGTCAGGGTGAGGGTGAGGGTCAGGGTCAGGGTGAGGGTCAGGGTCAGGGTGTGGTTGAGGGTCAGGGTGAAGTTGAGGGTCAGGGTCAGGGTGAGGTTGAGGGTCAGGGTCAGGGTCAGGGTGAGGTTGAGGGTGAGGTTGAGGGTCAGGGTCAGGGTGAGGTTGAGGGTGAGGTTGAGGGTCAGGGTCAGGGTGAGGTTGAGGGTCAGGGTGAGGGTCAGGGTGAGGTTGAGGGTGAGGTTGAGGGTCAGGGTGAGGTTGAGGGTCAGGGTCAGGGTGAGGAGCCATGTGTCGGCGTGGATGCGTCGTGGCCTCCCGTTCTGTTGGTCAGGCTGCAGACGCCTCGGTCTGCTCCAGTGATGCGTGCCTGCAGCCCGTGTGCAGGGCGCGGTGCTCGCCGGGCAGCCGGCCCAGAACCGCCCAAGTGTTGCAATTACCCCATAATTAAAACAATTAAAACCTTCTTTTTTGAAAGAAGAAGGGTACATTTCCAAAGGTCCAGGCTCTGGTTACTGTGTGTTCTCAGGTGTGGTCGGTGGTCTCTCTGTCGACCTCCTTGATGTTCTCATGTGCAGTCAGACTGTACCTGCCGGGGGGCTGAGGCACGACGGACTTCTGTTGACCTCGATGGGTTCGAATGTGGGATCCAGTTCCAGGATCAGCCGGTTGAGGTTGTCCAGGGAGATATCGAGGTCGTGGTCCCCGCGGTCGCTGCCGGGCTCCGTGAGACCGGGATGTTGATGGAGCGTCGTCTCCTGCACCCCCGACTCCAGGCGGATGGTTTGGCCCACTCTCAGGACGTGGCTGGGTATCATTTGGGACATGCCTCTGGCTGTAGGCATCATGTTAGGAGAGCTCTCGTCTTCTGGACTGCGGATACAAAGGAGAGAGATCGGGTACTCGGGAGAGCCTCGTGCCTTTGTGCTCCGGGAAAAACAAACCCACTAAAAGCTTTAATACTCCACGATACTCATATCTATACCTGGGAACTGTTACATGAACTCATACTTCAAGTTTTTCATTGATACCGTCTGTTGATAAAGTAACGCCGTCCCAACGTCTGCAGTGGGAAAACAATTTATAGCCAGATTTAACAAACCTTACAAATGTCCTTATTTTTCAAAGAAAAGCACTGTTTTTATGAAATTAATCATAAACACTCGACATAGTTAATGTGTAGATGACTATTCTCTGGTGTTGATGAAGTCTCTACAGAGGTGTGTAGAGGCCCATCTCCAGTGTTCTGATGGTACATTGTGTTATCGCCTTAGGGGTAGAAAACCCTTTAAACCCTTTTTATGTGAGCGCAGCTGAAAACTGTTATGCTGCTGAGAGAAGCTATAAAACTGGCCTTCCTTTGAGCCACAAGAAGAACTAAATTAATATTTACAATAGACATCATTATTTATAACCGTTTTAATGTCTTTCCTAGATTTTATATTTATTTGATGAATAAAAGTGAGAGTTTTCCTGGAAAACACCAAATTGTCGGGCTGCCCTCAAACTTTTTAACGGTAGTGTACCAGGATGCATTAGTGACTCCATGTAGCAGGATGCATTATGGGATGGGCCTCCAGTAGCCACGCCCCCCCCCCCCCCATGCAGCCTCGCCTCAGACTCTCTGTTTCTGCCGTGAACTCTTGAATAAATTCAAATCCTTCACATGTTCTAACATCTTTTAACCCAGCAATTAAAACCTCCAGAAAATGGTCAGAATTCATATCTTCCCCAAGTTTAGGTGTCAGGTACTTTATGTTTGTTTGTTGACTACCTAAATAGCCCATTAAATATAAATAACCCCCCCCCCCTGATATGCAGATCACCATTAAAATCTCACTGATTTACCTCAACTTGGAAAGAGATATCTTTTGGGTGTTTTAATGGCTTTTTATTTACTTCTAAGTACATCTTTCTTATATCAAATTGACCCCAAAGAACACCGATGCGTACAAGTTGTGTACAAGACATTGAAAACACATCATGTGCATTTTATGTTTACCCAGTTGTCCCCAATGAATTAGGAAAAATCATGGAATGTGAAGCCAAAAAAAATGATGTTAGTAATTTGTTTAGAGATGTTAAACATTGAATGGGGTCAACTTGACCCCAAAGGTCACAGGAGGGTGAAGAACAAATAAGTAAACAGTGAAAGCCCGAGCACAAAGACACGCGCAGCTGGGTCAACACCTCGGCGCTGACGAAGAGGAGCTGCTCCTGAGGCGTGGCTCAGATCAGAGGCTTCAGACGGGGAGTGGAGCTCCTGAGTCACCAGGTGACCCTGTGGTTACCATGGCGACGACACGCTGTTTACCTTAAACAACCCCGACATTTATTTGAAGTAATCTACAGATGAAAATGTGCTTTTTGTTTATGGAAAAGTCAGATGAAATAATGATTTAGGCGTCCACCTTCACAGAAAGATAGCGTTAATCTTAGATAAGAGTTATGCAACTTTATTAAAAGTGATACAGTTATTAAACCAGAGCACATGTGGAGCATCCGAATGTGCTGTAACAATGACAGTGATGATGATGTAATAACAGCACCGATGATGAACTGATTATATATATATCTCACATAAAGGTGAAGAAGAGGAGATCTTACCTTCTTTCCTCCTCGTTGAGTCTTCAGTCGTGATGTTTTGCTCGTGGCCGTCGGCTGCATCACCTGAAACATGCTGCGCGCTGCACGTTTTTATTAATGGGATCCCAACCCTCTTCCCCCGTCAGCCAATCAGCAGAGAGGGATGCCTGAGCCCTGGAGCGGATGATGTCACCGCAGCGGTGTAAAGTTTATGACTCCAGGGAGGTTTCTTACACCTTGACTGCGTGAAGGAAAGTGCTTCCAGATAAGTTGTGAGATTATTGCACAACAAACTCTTCCTAACAGGTAAACGTCAGCATGATGAGTTATGAATTATTCGGGGAACAAGCGTGAATGAACTTGTGTTGCACCGTCGGAAAGGAACTTTTGATCTCATTTTACTGTTCAATTCAGTTTATTTGTAGAGTCCATTTTCACACGTTACAAATGTGTCTCAGAGTGCTTTACAGTCTGTACACATAGACATCCCTGACCTTTGACCTTTGACCTCACATTGGATCAGGGAAAAACTCCCAAATAACCCTTCAATGTTGAGCAGATTTGACAACGCCCGTATATGGTGGTGAGTTTATGAAGGCTCATGAATATTCAGACGTGCTTCGCCCTCAGAGAATAAAGTAGAAGTATAAACCCTCCTTTGATGAACTAATGCTTCATGTGTTTTATCACGCATATCAGGAGACATCTTTCCCATATTTATCATTGTTCCTTTTCTTTTGGTATTAAATCCACATCAATTCAGTCACTTTAAAGGCTTCAGTGATTTTAATCTTATTTGATTGTTTAACAATTTTTCTTGTCGCTCAGAAAACAGAAACGAGGCTTTGATGGTTCAGTTTTCACAACGAGGAATTTATTGAAACAATGTAGCCACACAAAACATAACCAGAGGCTTGTTTCATCAGGACCCACGAGAACAAACACATCAAAGAGACAAACAACAACAACAACAACAACATGTGATTGATCCTCTGCTGTGTGTTGACGTCTCACGGGGACAAGCTGGTGGTGGTCTCGGTGTCGGTGGCCCCCGAGCTCCCCCTCCCCCCCCCGCCCCCGGTGGTGAACCCGATGAGCCCATCGTGGCTCCGGCAGCCCGAGTCCTTCAGCAGCCGCCGGAGGTCACGGCGGAACTTGACCCCGACGAAGGCGTAGACGAAGGGGTTGAGGCAGCACCGCAGGAACGCCGCGCACTGCGTGACGTCCGCGGCGTACAGGAGCGCGTTCTCGAAGTCGCAGTCCGTCGTTCCCCCGTTGGCCGCGACCGCCGTGTTCACGACCAGCACCAGGTTGTACGGCACCTGGCCGAGCAGGAAGACGGCGGCCACGGCGAGGATCACCTTGATGGCCTTGTTGCGCTGGAAGCCGCGGGCGCGGCACAGCGTCCGCACGATGCCGCTGTAGCACGCGCTCATAACCAGCAGGGGGACGGCGAACGCCAGCGCGATCTGGCCCGCCTGGATTTTGACGCGCAGCTTGTCGGCGCTGCTGGAGTACGGCGTGCAGGTGTCGTTGACGACCGCGGCGTAGCTCATCTCCGGGAGCGAGAAGATCAGCGCCGCCGCCCAGACGGCGGCCGACGACGCCTTGCCGAGGAACACGGCGCGCGAGCGGTAGCGGCGGGCGGAGACGGCGCGGGCGATGACGACGTAGCGCTCCACGCCGATGAGGGTGAGGAGGAACATGCCGCTGTAGAAGCTGAGCTTGTAGGCGGCGTGCACGGCCTTGCACGCCGCCGCGCCCAGCGCCCACGCCGCGGTGGAGTTGGCCGCCCAGAAGGGGAGCGACAGGGCGAAGAGGAGGTCGGCGAAGGACAGGTTGAGCAGGTACACGTCCGTCATGGTCTTGATGCGCCTGAAGTGGAAGAAGGTGAGGATGACGAGCAGGTTCCCCGCCAGCGCCAGGAGGAAGATGGCGGAGTAGAAGGTCGGCATGAACCAGCGGCGGAACCGCCGGTTGGACTCCTTCACGCAGAGCTCGGAGTAGTCGGAGTAGTCCAGGCTGGAGTTGTAGTCCAGGCTGGAGTTGTAGTCCAGGCTGGAGTTGTAGTCCTGGTACTTCATGGTGGAGACGGCGTCGTGGCGTTCCCGTTGAGACGTGGAACTCTGGAATCAGAGTGAGATGAAGTGAACCTGAGAGGACGCGGTGCTGGTGAGGGGAAGCTAGCCGTTAGCTATCCGTTAGCTAGCCGGCGCCCCACACGTTCACCTCCGTCACTAAAGAATACGACGTGGATACAAACTGCTACAAATGTTACCGTCGTGTTTATAACTCGGTTTTATTCTCACCTTGAAATGCAGGAACCAAATCAGCACCGCTGAGAGGTCTGGGAAACAGATTCATAACTTAAAGAACATGAACTACAATATCTTTAATAAGCTGAGTTGAGTCCTTTTTAAAATAATATAGAGATCAGCGAGGGTCCTGCTATCCCATAATGTCACGGTATGAAAGAAGGCTCAGAACTGATGTACAATGTAGCCCATAGCATCTCTTCTTCATGCTACATGCTACAATGTAGCCCATAGCATCTCTTCTTCATGCTACAATGTAACGCATAGCATCTATTCTTCATGCTACAATGTAATGCATAGCATCTCTTCTACATGCTACAATGTAATCCATAGCATCTCTTCTTCATGCTACATGGTACAATGTAGCCCATAGCATCTCTTCTACATGCTACATGCTACAATGTAACGCATAGCATCTCTTCTACATGCTACAATGTAACGCATAGCATCTCTTCTACATGCTACAATGTAACCCATAGCATCTCTTCTTCATGCTACATGGTACAATGTAGCCCATAGCATCTCTTCTACATGCTACATGCTACAATGTAACGCATAGCATCTCTTCTACATGCTACAATGTAACGCATAGCATCTGCTACATGCTACAATGTAACCCATAGCATCTCTTCTACATGCTACAATGTAACCCATAGCATATCTTCTTCATGCTACATGCTACAATGTAACCCATAGCATCTCTTCTACATGCTACAATGTAGCCCATAGCATCTATTCTACATGCTACAATGTAGCCCATAGCATCTCTTCTACATGCTACAATGTAACCCATAGCATCTCTTCTTCATGCTACATGCTACAATGTAACCCATAGCATCTCTTCTACATGCTACAATGTAGCCCATAGCATCTATTCTACATGCTACAATGTAGCCCATAGCATCTCTTCTACATGCTACAATGTAACGCATAGCATCTCTTCTACATGCTACAATGTAACCCATAGCATCTCTTCTTCATGCTACATGCTACAATGTAGCCCATAGCATCTCTTCTACATGCTACAATGTAGCCCATAGCATCTCTTCTACATGCTACATTCTACAATGTAATGCATAGCATCTCTGCTACATGCTACAATGTAGCCCATAGCATCTCTGCTACATGCTACAATGTAGCCTATAGCATCTCTTCTACATGCTACAATGTAACCCATAGCATCTCTTCTACATGCTACATGCTACAATGTAACCCATAGCATCTCTTCTACATGCTACAATGTAACCCATTGCATCTCTTCTACATGCTACATTCTACAATGTAAAGCATAGCATCTCTGCTACATGCTACATTCTACAATGTAACGCATAGCATCTCTGCTACATGCTACAATGTAACCCATAGCATCTCTTCTACATGCTACATGCTACAATGTAACCTATTGCATCTCTTCTACATGCTACATTCTACAATGTAACGCATAGCATCTCTGCTACATGCTACAATGTAACCCATAGCATCTCTGCTACACGCTACAATGTAACCCATAGCATCTCTTCTTCATGCTACATGCTACAATGTAATGCATAGCATCTCTTCCACATGCTACATGCTACAATGTAACCCATTGCATCTCTTCTACATGCTACATTCTACAATGTAACGCATAGCATCTCTGCTACATGCTACATTCTACAATGTAACGCATAGCATCTCTGCTACATGCTACAATGTAACCCATAGCATCTCTTCTACATGCTACATGCTACAATGTAACCTATTGCATCTCTTCTACATGCTACATTCTACAATGTAACGCATAGCATCTCTGCTACATGCTACAATGTAACCCATAGCATCTCTGCTACATGCTACAATGTAACCCATAGCATCACTTCTACATGCTACAATGTAACCCATAGCATCTCTTCCACATGCTACATGCTACAATGTAGCCCATAGCTTCAGCTTACTTCAGTACGGACTACATATGAACAGATATTGATCAAACGTATTTTTTAAATGTTTTTTTTGTCAGTAATTATTATTTGGAAACAGGATAAGACAGAAAACTGTGGAGGTTTATTTCAATGATAATAAGAAGGAACTCTGACTGTCGCTCTGGTTTGGGCTGCTCCATAAATAACGACATTATACATTTCTAAGTAACATAAGTTGTGTTGAGTCTCTCTTTAATAAACATAATCATCCTCAGAGGCTGAGACGTTCATGAGGACACGATGTCTTTTCATTCATTTGATTCCAGAAAGGTTTTTCAATCCGGTATCTTAGGTCTCTGCTTCAGATTATATTATAAGTATAATAACCGTTAAATAGTTTATAATTGATCAATGTGACCGAGTTACAGTTAGTTAAGGTTCAGAGAACTCACCGCTGGCACGAGTCACGTTGAGGCGCTGCACACGACCAGCTCAGGAGTGTGTGTGTGAGTGTGTGTGAGTGTGTGTGTGAATGTGTGTGAGTGTGTGTGGTTTCCCTTTCGTTAAAGTGAAAAAAACTGAAGTGTCAGGTGAGAAAACCACAAACTCCACTAAAATATGAACCATACTTGGTAAAATAAAGACAATCACACACACACACACACACGTGTATCCTTACTGCTCTATCGCTGCTTATTCTCATACATTCATCATGATTAAATCCTCTTCATCCTTCTTTGTGCCTCATGTTAATCCACCAGTTCCCTTTAAACCTGTTATTATTTATTTAGTTTGTGCACCATATAATAAATGATGTCATCGTACGACACGGTGCACTTTGACCCCGGAGGTCGTTTCAGTGACTTCAGCTTCATCACTTCTGACCCCACGAGAGTAAATCTGAAGTTCAGTGTTTGAGGAGTGTGTCTTCTCATGTTCTGAGATGGTTCTGTGAGTTGTTTCCTGCGTTTCCTCGTAGTTCTCCGGAGGCTCCGGAGCAGCTGCTGCGCTGCGGTCGTGGTTTGTTGCTTTCACACTGAAACTACAGACCACACCGCTGCACGGGGGGAGAGGAAGCGTGAGGAATGAAGCGTGAAGCGAGAGGCGTGAAGCGAGAAGAGAGAGGCGTAAAGCGAGGTGTGAAGAGAGAGGCGTGAAGCGAGAGGCGTGAAGCGAGAGGCGTGAAGCGAGAAGAGAGAGGCGAGAAGAGAGGCGTGAAGACGTTAAGCATGAAGCGTGAGGACGTGAAGCGAGAGGCGTGAAGCGTGAAGCGAGAAGAGAGGCGTGAAGCGAGAGGCGTGAAGAGAGGCGTGAAGCGAGAAGAGAGGCGTGAAGACGTTAAGCATGAAGCGTGAGGACGTGAAGCGAGAGGCGTGAAGCGTGAGGCGTGAAGCGAGAAGCAAGAGGCGTGAAGACGTTAAGCATGAAGCGTGAGGACGTGAAGCGAGAGGCGTGAAGATAGGAGGCGTGAAGCGAGAAGCGTGAAGATAGGAGGCGTGAAGCGTGAGGACGTGAAGCGAGAGGCGTGAAGCGTGAGGACGGTAAGCGAGAGGCGTGAAGATAGGAGGCGTGAAGCGTGAGGCATGAAGCGAGAAGCGTGAAGATAGGAGGCGTGAGGCATGGAGCGAGAGGCGTGAAGATAGGAGGCGTGAAGCGTGAGGCATGGAGCGAGAGGCGTGAAGCGAGAGTGTGAAGAGAGGAGACGTCTCCTCACTTCACGCTTCACGCCTACTTTACCTTTACCGAGGACCATTCTCTCATGTTGCCCACTTCCCTCACCTTTAGAAATGTATAAATAAAGTTTAATTTGAAACCTTCAAAATAAAAGCACAGGATATTTTCCTCACGTTGAAGGTGGTCGTTCGAGCCGTCAGGGGCCAGAACATGACGCGGCGGGCCGGATTCGGCCCTCGGGCCTCGTGTTTGACACCTGTGCCTTACGTATAACGTCTGTTATACATTATAAATGTTTGTACTGTTAATGTCAGTTAATATTTATTTACACAAAAAGAAAATCTCCCTGCATAAAATGTGTCGAGCCAAACATTTGAAGTGAGAAGTCGTTCAGGGTAGAAAAGTTTATTGATATAAATATGCAAAAAGAAACTCATGGTATTTATTGACTGCATGTTTACGACACGATCACCAGACATCTAGAGCTCAACATTCATCACATCTTCTAAGCGCACTGCTTCTGATTTGATTGACAGCCGACTTGAGAAGGCGTGAACCGATACACGATCAATAAAGATACTGATAATAAATAACAAAGATAACTACTGAGACGACAGTCACGGAAACATCCGGAGAGGAGACACTCCTCTCTCCTCACAACCGCTTTTGTAAAGATTGCATCATGCAAAAAAATCAAAAACAACACGACAAACGACGTTATTATCCAGGGTTCTCACACGGTGACCGATGGATATCCAGGACTTTTCCAGGACTTTAAACCAAATGTCCATGACCCAACTGAACTCTCGGTATAAACATGAAACATGTAGAACATGTTGCGTATCGAGAGGTACGCCGGCATATATTTTGAGCGTCTTTCTTTAAAAAACATATTAATTATTTAAAACAGCGTAAATGAACATGTGAATATAAAAAGTTCCATGACTTTTCCAAAACTTTTATGATTTGCGATCTTTCCGTGACTTTTCCAGGTTTTCCATGACCGTAGGAACCCTGATTACATAACACTGAACAACGTTCATGTCTTCATTCGAGGGCTGGAAGGTTTGTTTTGTAGTTGCCTTGTTGGTTTTGGATGTATAACTTTTGATATTGTTGTGTATGAAGAATTTATTAAGATTTTAAACCACTTCCTCTAAAGGATGCATCGGGCTTTTATTTTGAAAAGTTTTGTTTTACGCTTGAATTCGAACTCGACCGTACGGCTTAAGGACATTTAATAAAGTGTAATAGTTTAATGGACCCGCCTGAGGCTGAAGCTCTTTTACGGTGGTGATAGTTTAAAAGTTTAATTAAAGTATTTTGACCCAAAGGAGGAAAATAAAGCAGTAATTTCACTAGAAGTAAGTTTCATGTTCATATTCACGGGGATCCGTTCCAGGGTTCTTCCACATGTCTGGAAGCCCGTGAGGAGGAGACTCATTGATGAACGGGCCGTTGAGTTTGTATTCAGCGTGTGACCGCGAGTCTTTTGGTGTTTTACAACTCAACGTCAGCTTCTTTCAGGTGTTTTAAACCTCGAAATGTTCTTGGTGTTCTTTGAGGGACTGAGGGTGACGTGTGGACCGGAGGCCTCTCAGTGGGCTGCTGTGGACCGGCAGCCCCCGGCGGAGGCCTCTCAGTGGGCTGCTCTGGCCCTGCCTTTCCTCTCTGAGGGCTCGCTGCTGGGGGCGTCCTCCGTCTGTGCGGAGGTGGTCTCTGAGCCCGTGTTGCTGTCGCTGGTTCCCTCCTCCATGGTCTCCTCCTCCATGGCTCCCTCGGGGACGCTCTCCTTCTCCGACGCCGCCTCCTCGCTGCCCGGACGAGGCTCCAGCTCCTCTGAAGCTTTTGGCTTCTCTGAAGTCAGAGAAACAAAGAAGGACGCATGAGGCTGGACATGTGAAGCTCAGGAGAAGAACATTTGTGGGAAAAAAGGTAAAAAATTGCTCTAAAAAAATAAAAAATGAAATAAAAGGTTTGCTCTACAAAATAAAATAAATATTCTCTAAAAAATGTTTTTCTTGTTATCTAAAAATAAAAACAATTGCTCAGAAAAACATTTTCTTTAAAAACATTTGCTCAAAACATGTTAAAAATAAATAAATAATTGCTCTAAAAAAAACATTCGCTCTAAAAATAAAAAGAATTGCTCTAAAAATGAATATTCTCTAAAAAATAAAAAATATAATCTTTACAAAAAGGAAATTGCTCCAAAAAAAATATTGGCTCAAAAAATAAAAAATTGCTCTACAAAATGAAATAAATATTCTCTAAAAAATAAACAATTGCTTAGAAAAACATTTTCTTTAAAAAAAAAACAATTTGCTCACAAAACATTTGTTAAAAATAAAAAGAATTGCTCTAAAAAAATAATATATTCTCAAAAAAAACATTTGCTCAAAATATTTTTTTTCAGTGTGTACTTGAGTTGAGAGGAATGTGGAAATTAATTCATAACTTTTTAGTCACTAATATTAAGAGATACTAAGTCATTAATCTCTTTATTATGAGATACTATCTCATAATAATGATAGTATCTCATAATAAAGAAATGCTACGTCATTATTATGAGACAGTATCTCATAATAATGATAGTATCTCTTTATTATGAGAATATCTGTTAATAAAGAGATAGTAGCTCATAATAATAATAGTATCTATTTATTATGAGAGTATCTCTTTATTATGAGACAATACCTCAGAATAAAGAGATAGTAGCTCATAATAATGATATCTCTTTATTAGATAGATAGATAGATATATACTTTATTAATCCCCAAGGGGAAATTTGTCGTAGCAGTAGCAGCACCAATAAACCAAACACACATGAATAAAATATAAAATATAAAAAACAGGGAAGAAAGATATAGAAGCATACAAAGCAAAATATAAAATAAAATATATATGTATATATACAACATATAAAAAAAGGAAATTGCTCCAAAAAAAACCATTTGCTCTAAAAAATAAAAACATTTGCTCTAAAAAATAAATAAAAAGTGCTACATTTTCTTTTCAATTTGCTCTCCAAAATTAAAACATTTCCTCAATTTTTTAAAACATTTCTCTAAAATAAAAACATCTGCTCTAAAAATAAAAATAAATGCTCAAAAAAACAAAAACATTTGAAGGCCCCCAAAAAAATTGGATACAAAACAAAGAAGGATGCAGCCGCAGCAGCCGCAGCGTGGCTTACCTGGCGTATCGTCGTGGTTGCATCCGGCCTCTTCGCCTTCTTTGCTGCTCCTCTCACTCTGAGAGTTGGGCTTGGCTCCATGCGTCGCACAGACGTGTTTGTCTTCCTCGGCCAGCACACAGGCCGGGGCGTCCTTCGTGCCTCGGTCTCCGCCGTCCTTCTCGCGGTCCGCCGTCCGCTTGCGAGCGGCTTCTTCTGCTGCAGAAATCTCTGCAGAAATCTTCTCCGTGTCCACTTCCACCTTCAGACAGCACAGCTTTAAAAGAACAGGAATGAGGGATTTAATGTAGGAAAGGGGAAACTATCTCAAAGTTTAGTAATGGTTGAACATACATGTGCAGAATAACAACTTAAAGCAACTAAATGATGTCACCGACTGAAGTTCATAACCACCAGGGTTCAGTACCTGGTTGCAAACACACTTCAGTCAGTGAACGGCGCTGTGAGGTTAAGTGGCGCCCCCTGGTGTAAACAGTGGGCGGTGCTGCAGCCGGTGGCCATGTGCAATGGTACAGAACCAGAGCAGAACCAGTGCTGCACATTGTAGAGGTCAAAGGTCGAGGTCAAAGGTGGCGTACCCTTTTGAGTTCACTTGTGAACGACTCTGTGGCCTCAATGAATTTTCTTTTCTTGTCCTGGTGGCGATCTTCAATCTGAAGCAGCTCCGCTTCCAGTTTCCTCTGCGACACACACACGCACGCACACACAAAAACACACAAACACACACAAAAACACACACACAAACACACGCACACACAAAAACACGCACACACACACAAACACACACACACACACACACAAAAACACACAGACGCACACACAAACACGCACACAGACACGCACACACAAACGCGGACACACACACAAACACACAGACACAAACACACACAAACACACACACACACAGCTATGCGTGGTTATTATGAAGGTTGAAAAAAAACATTTGCTCAAAAAACAAAAAATTTGCTAAAATAAAAAATGCTAAAAATATGATTTTGCAAAAAAATAAAAACATTTGCTTTTGAAATTATTATTAATTATTAAAAAGAATAAATCTACGTGTTGAGTTTGGGCGTAGTGGGCGGGGCTTATGTTGCTGATTGGACGAGGAGTTTCTTTCTTTTTTTAGCAAATGTTTTTTTGCAACACGTTCTAGTTTCATGAAGTTTCACTGAAAAACGAGAAATGAACTCTGAAAACATGTTTGGTTTGTTTGCGTCCCAAAGACACACCCTCCTTCACAGGTGACGATGACATCATCGACCCCGGGTCCTACCTGGTGCACCATCAGGCTCTGGACCTGGCGCTTCAGCACCTGCATGCGCGCCGTGGTGACGACCGAGCGCACCTCGGGCACCACGCTCTCGCTCAGGATCTCGCTGATCAGCCGGTGGTTGCGTTGGAAACGAGCCGCGGCCGAGTGCTTGCTGGAGAGGCCGTCGTCCAAGTCTGAAGGCGGGAAAATAGATGTTCACCCGCGAGTCAGAAGGCCGAAGAATAGAGGCCCGTTACACAGAGGTATGTATATTTATTTACATACCTCATATATATACATATATGTATATATGATGTTATGGAGAGATCGACGCTTGATTTTCATTCGCTGAGAGACTTTGTGTGTGTGTGTGTGTTTCTGTGTGTGTGTGTGTGTGTGTGTGAGAGAGAC
The DNA here is from genome assembly GCF_029220125.1 of Pseudoliparis swirei. Lineage (NCBI taxonomy): Eukaryota > Metazoa > Chordata > Actinopteri > Perciformes > Liparidae > Pseudoliparis > Pseudoliparis swirei. The sequence goes on along the minus strand of NC_079411.1, from coordinate 29,223,799 downwards.
TTTGTGTGTGTGTGTGAGAGACTTTGTGTGTGTGTGTGTGTTTCTGTGTGTGTGTCTGAGAGAGACTTTGTGTGTGTGTGTGTGAGAGAGACTTTGTGTGTGTGTGTGTTTCTGTGTGTGTGTTTGTGAGAGAGACTGTGTGTGTGTGTGTGTGTGTTTCTGTGTGTGTGTGTGTGTGTGAGAGAGACTTTGTGTGTGTGTGTGTTTCTGTGTGTGTGTGTGTGAGAGAGACTTTGTGTGTGTGTGTTTCTGTGTGTGTGTGTGAGAGAGACTTTGTGTGTGTGTGTGTGAGAGAGACTTTGTGTGTGTGTGTGTGTGTGAGAGACTTTGTGTGTGTGTGTGTGTGAGAGAGACTTTGTGTGTGTGTGTGTTTCTGTGTATGTGTGTGTGTCTGTCAGTTTTGAAAAACAAGAGACAAAAGAATGTAAATTCTGCAATTACGCCTAAACCGACACCGAGAATACGACAAGACGTAAACACAGACGGCGAGATGAGATGTTTCTGTTGTTCAGCTCGACAACAGAAACGTCTTTTCAAGAGGAAACAACACACAAAACATGTGTGAACAGAGGAGGAAGATAACACTGTGTGTGTCTGTGTGTGCACCGTGTGTGTCTGTGTGTGTGTGTCTGTGTGTGTGTGTGTGTCTGTGTGTGTGTACCGTCGGGGTCCTCTGCTGGCGTCACGCTGCCGTACGGTTCTCCCTTCTCCAGCCTCGTCTGCCTCAGCCGGCTCTCCTCCTCCAGGGCGGCCTCCGCTCGGCCTTTAGCCTCCAGGTGGGCCAGGTAGGCCGGGGAGCTGTGGTAGGCCTTCATGCTCTCGTTGTACTCCATCTACCGGGGGGGGGGGGGGGGGGGGCCACGTCAGAGGACCACAAACACGCCACGGAAACAGCAACCAGAAACCAGAAACGGGGCCTCAAAGAACCGTTTATGAAGGTTCTTTGAGACACCTTTATAGGTTCTTTAGAGAACCCTGGTTTGTAAGGTTCTTGGTGGAACCATAAATGGGGCCTTAAGTGCCGAGCAGGGACCAGCACACATCCCATAAACACGCCGCGGGGAACCACCAACCTTCTCTGCTTCGTAGTCATTCAGATAATCCTGTTTCTCCTCATCGGTGAGGTCCCTCCACATGCCACCGATTATCTTCCCAATTTCCCACAGCTTCAGCTCGGGATTGGAGGCTTTCACTTGATCCCAAACCTGGTGATGAGAACCAGACATGGGTGTGGAGCTGGGCTCGGGTTCTGGGGTTCTGGGGTTCTGGGGTTCTGACGGGGCTTCAGAGCTCCACGTGATGGACAACGGCTTGACTGAGCTGCACAACTTCATGAAAGGGTGATTAGCAGACACGTGCACAGACATGTGGGGCAGGGGGGGCGCCAAAGTGATGTTTCTATTGATCACTGTAACTTGAAGTTAAGTAATTGGTTGCTAAGCAACACCTGAAACACATTGTGTCGTGAGAGCTGAACACAGTGACAAGTTTTATATTAACATTACAATTTATTTTCATTTACAAAATGATAGGAGCGAAAAATGCCATATAATAAACATGTGAGAGGAGGAGGAGGGGAGGAGGAGGAAGAGGAGGAGGAAGAGGAGGGGGAGGAGGAGGAGGAGGAGCGGGGAGGGGGGCGGGGGCTCTGGAGCATGTCGGGGCGAAATTCCCCATCAGATATCAAAACACATTTTGGGGGAAACTGATGCCAGAGAATAACTTTGTATTCTTCAAACTCGTTCATGAGGACCAAGTGTCTCCAGCAGAGGGAGCACTCCTCTCATCCAGGGCAAAAGGGGAGGAGCTTGAGCACCTCTAGGGGCTCTGTGCACGTGCCTGCTTATCAGTGTCTGGAGCCCAATGAGCGTCGTATCGATCTGATTTCAGACTGAGGAGGAGACGCCGTGCGTCACGCCGCCGCCGCTCACCTGGCGGCGCTCACCTGGCGGCGCTCACCTGGCGGCGCTCACCTTGCGGCTGTATCTCATGTACGGCATCAGCGGCTTGTCGGGCGGCTTCGGCGGCTTCGGGATATTCGCTCCAGAGGAATTCTGGTGAAGAAGAGAGTCCTCAGGCACACGCCCTGCACCATGAAGCGGCGTTGAGCCGTCCTGCTTCCACGGATCCAGTGAACTTCGTTCATGACAGTTTGAGGTCGCACACGAGCCGGGGAACCCCGCGGAGAACCCCGCGGAGAACACCGGCGCCGCGCTCGCTGTGACGGGAACGCACAACAAAACACTTCAGCTGAGATTTGTCAGCGAACCGCGGCGACTGAATTACAGCGCCGTGCGGCACGTCTGTGTCGCCATGGCAACACGGGCGGCACGGGTCACTTGAAATGTGGACTCTGAAAGGTGTTTCAAAACGCACAGCAGGACCGTTGACCAGCCTGAGAGGGGGAGGGGGCGTGGCTTCAGCATCGGCTCATTTTACAGGGAATGCAAAACATGTATCTCATCTTGTTTGCACTGAACAAGGCGAAGGTCAAAGGTCGAAGGTCGAAGCTCCTGTGCTGTTGATGCTTGCAGAGGTCTTCGTTTGACTTTTTTAATGTCAGTTAAACTGTTACAGATTAAAATGTCTCCACTTGATGCAGCGTTGTTATGTTTTTCTTCTTTGTTTCATCTGTATCACCTGTACTAGGTAGATACACACAAATATTATTAAAAAGAGAAGTTATAATTGTTTAAAGTTGTTTTAAAAAATTAATAATAATAAATAAGCACAAAGAAATAAGAATACAATTTAATATGATTGTCTGATTTATGTTTTAATTTTTTTATTTAAGAAAACACTGAATCTATAGACTACTGCCTAATAGTCTTATTATTGTCTAATAGTCTTATTAATGCCTAATAATCTTATTATTGCCTAATAGTCTTATTACTGCCTAATAGTCTTATTACTGCCTAATAGTCTTATTATTGCCTACTAGTCTTATTACTGCCTAATAGTCTTATTACTGCCTAATAGTCTTATTACTGCCTAATAGTCTTATTATTGTCTAATAGTCTTATTACTGCCTAATAGTCTTATTATTGTCTAATAGTCTTATTACTGCCTAATAGTCTTATTATTGCCTAATAGTCTTATTACTGCCTAATAGTCTTATTACTGCCTAATAGTCTTATTACTGCCTAATAGTCTTATTATTGTCTAATAGTCTTATTACTGCCTAATAGTCTTATTGTCTAATAGTCTTATTATTGTCTAATAGTCTTATTATTACTGCCTAATAGTGTTATTATTGTCTAATTGTCTTATTACTGCCTAATAGTCTTATTACTGCCTAATAGTCTTATTGTCTAATAGTCTTATTATTGTCTAATAGTCTTATTACTGCCTAATAGTCTTATTATTGCCTAATAGTCTTATTATTGCCTAATAGTCTAATTACTGCCTAATAGTCTTATTATTGCCTAATAGTCTTATTACTGCCTAATAGTCTTATTATTGCCTAATAGTCTTATTACTGCCTAATAGTCTTATTACTGCCTAATAGTCTTATTATTGCCTAATAGTCTTATTATTGCCTAATAGTCTTATTATTGCCTAATAGTCTTATTACTGCCTAATAGTCTTATTACTGCCTAATAGTCTTATTATTGCCTAATAGTCTTATTATTTCCCAATAGTCTTATGATTGGCATTTTTATGACAATTGCTCGTAAGTCTTAATAAGTAGATTTATTATTTTTGAACAACGGTTAAATGTTATCTCACAAGTTTCAAAAAGTGCCCCGATTTATTTTGAAATGCCCCTGGGTTTCAGTCAGAGGGGCAACAATGAACCCCCTAAAAGAGATGTGATGTCCCTCCCCTGACTTGAGGAGTGTCTGACATGTTTTGGCCCCCTTGTGTTCTTGCTGTAAGGATTCATACCGTTACCCGACTGTTGCTGCTCTGGCTCCCTCCCAGCCTGTAGTTGTTGTAGGCCAGGTGGCTGTACGGGTTGTAGCCCACAAAACCAACAGTGTTGGCCATTTGCTGATGGAAATAAATTAGATGGAAATATGAATGAGAAACTACACAATAGAGGGGGGGGGGGACCATAAGACAAAACAAATAAAAGTAATGAATTATTAAAAAGCTATAAAAATTCTATAGAAACTTGCATTCATAAAAATCGCAATAAATTCAGAGGCAACATCAGTCTGCATCCCTAACATTGTGCATTCAACCAAAAACTAATCTTTAAATGTATGTTAAAGCATATTAAATGCATATTGTTGGTGGGTTGTTTGGGAGTTTTTCCTGATCCGATGTGAGGTTCTGGGACAGGTAATTTGTTTAAAAAAATGGACTATACAAATAAACTGAATTTAATTGAATATTAAATGCATATTAAAGCATATTAAAAGCATTTTAAAAGCATATTAAATGCATATTAAAATAATATTAAATGCATGTTAAATGCATATTAAATGCATATTAAAAGCATGTTAAATGCATGTTAAATGCATATTAAATGCATATTAAAAGCATATTAAATGCATATTAAAAGCATGTTAAATGCATATTAAATGCATGGACTAGTACAGCAACAGGACCGTGGGACAATAGATGGTGTTACACTTGTGCATGAGGTCTTACTGTTGAAGGGGCCGGGGGAGGCGGAGAGGCATGGGATGGTCTCTCTGTTGTGAAAGAAAAAATGAAAACATCAGCATCCATCAAGTGAAACTGCATATTATTTACAATTCTCCCAAATTACTTATTATTCGCTAACCCTCCCAGTTATCTCTTCTCAACAATACTTATGAAATAAAAACCATCAATAATAACAAGTTCAATTTATATCATTTTTTAAATTATTTTAATATTAAGATATGCATGTGTATTATGATTGCATCACTTAACGTGGACGAGTGTAAACATGTCCACGTTAGCTCACACACTCCCAGGTGCTTACTTGACATCTCTGCAGCGAGGAGACGGGATCAGTGCATTCCAGTCAATCACTCTGCAATAAAACACATTGTTAGAGCAAGGACAGCGCTTCATTTTGTATTTAGGGAGTGAATTGTGTGGATTACGCGGTGCTTTCTGCACGAAACAAAGAGCCGCGCCGGCTAGACACGACATTAGCTTCACGTCACGATCACAGCCGACGGGCTGGGAAGACGTGTTGGGATTTAACCTGCAGGCCATTTCGTGTTTCACTCTAAATAAATGTGTGGCAACAACAGCATGTGTTTGTTTCTGGGTCGCGAGACACGTCAGAGACGGTGTGACTGCGTGGATACGGTGTCTTATCCCCGGTAGTGACTACCGGGCTGCACCGTCTATGCGGAGTCCCCACGAACGGTGGTAGCCTAGCCTCCGAGCTAATGTTAGCATTCGTGCTAAGCTACCAGCTAGCGGCGGCGCTCCTGCGACGTGTCGTTTTTCTCCCGACATTAGTTGGTCGTCGTGCGGCAGAAAACCAGCATTAAATGTAGAGTTTGATAACGTGCTGTGGTTATATTAATGTTTAATAGCTCGGTATTCGATACCACATCGTTAGCTCGTCTCGTTAGCCGGAGTAGCGTTAGCCGGTATGGCTACGTAGCTAACGGTAGCTTAGCAACCTGCGTGAAGAGAAAGAAAATGACATCTTGAGATATTATTAGCATGCAACGTCTAACCAACACATCTAGAGGTACACACGTTCCCATAGAGTTTGATGGTGGCAAGCAAGCTCGTGTACTTAAGTGAGAAAACTCACCCTAATAGCGTTAGTGCCCCACCACAGTCGTGGCTGTGACGGGGAATGCTAACCCACTTAGCGCTAGCGCTCACAAACAGTCCCCACAATAAACGAATGAAACGGGGTCCACTCGTAAGATTCCTGTAGAATCTTCCAGAATTTTCACCCCCACCCTCTCCTTATTACAGATGTGCCTCGGCTCGATGCTGATGCTCATCGGCAGCAGCTGTCACTGCTCACTGACTGACATTTATATGACAGCAGAAACATATTTCACCTCAAGAACAGTCACTCCATGCATATAAAAGAAGAAGATAACTTCACAGAGCAGCTGACTGCGATTTCACATGTAACCTTGACGTGCAGATGTGCATCGTCACAACACAATGGAGACAAAAGCTAGATTTACAGTGTTCTCCTCGTGTTAAAATGTGTCATGCAAGTGCAGATGCTCCACCGTTTAACTGTATTTTCCCCCACATGGTAATAAACTCAGGTTAGCCTATATAATGCACAAAAAAACACATTTATCATGTGAGTAAGCTGCATTACGCAGGCTTCACAGGCCGCTAAGCGTTTGAGAGAACCCAGGTTGCCCTATTCACTGCTCCATTGTTATGAGAAGTGAAATACTTTGCATTCTTGTTCTCATTGTTTGAGAGCAGCCCAGGTCAATAGTTGTAAGAGTGTGTTCCCGGAAGAATAAAAATCCAAAGCCTGCAGGATTTAGCCAACATCTCTGTCCATTCAACATGAATAGTCCGTGCTTTGGGTTTGTTAATTGATTGTGTTCATTGTGACCCCGTTGCTGTTCGTGTGCACTGCACACTTGAGAGCTTATTGTATTCCCGCTGCACCTGCGTCCCGAATATAATATACATGCCGAACAGCATTGTGATATAATCTGCAGGTGTGGTACTTCATGTTCTTGGGATTCTGCACACACGGCGCGGGCTGGCGGACCTTGTGATGGAGTCCATCTGGAGGTGGGGTGGAGGTCACATGCCTCCTGTAATCTACTGTGCAGGTTTAACACTCGCACAGGGGCCTCCCGCTCACAGCTGTGGGATCGTGCATGCCCAGAGGCAGCGTGGGGGCCCCGTGGCATTGTTAATCAATCAAAGGAAAACCCTGTAAAGTTGTTCATGTAATGCAGCTTCAGACCCAGCTCCTTAAGCCTTGAGAGCTCCCCAAAATAGACTCAGGCACTGGAACTAAGCAGACGTGAAAGTTTATTCGGGTGGTGGAGGGTGGAGGTATTTTTAGAAGCTGCTGCAGACTCTGATGATGTATCAGTGCAGAGGTATTCCTTTGACAAAGAGTTTCACAATGAACATCAAACCAGCATTCAGCGGAAGCTCAAGGAAACACACGGGACATTCTCCTTCTGACTTCATGAATACCTAAAAGTCAACCGTACATGTAGAATGTTCTGAGGCAACGATTTGACGTATTTACTTTTTGCTGCCTAGTAAATCACATGTAAGCTTTTATAAATAGTCGCACAGCGTTGCTGCTTGATGAGGACATTTTACTGTCAGAAAGTCAAGACTGTCAAACACATCTAAATATGTTGCATTAAATAAATATGACTCAAATACTTTAAAAAGCCTTTAAATCCATTATAATATCTAGAACCCTATATATATATTTTTTAAATTATTATTATTATTATTTTTAATATATATATATATATATTCAGAAAAACCTAAAACTCTTAGAATGGTTTTAAAGGCTTTATATATACATATATATATTATAATGGTTTTAAATATATAGAGATATATTAAAATGTTTTTTAAGGTTTTTATATCCATATATATATATATATATTTATATTATAATGGTTTTAAATATATAGGGATATATTATAATGGTTTTAAAGGCTTATATATACATATATATATTATAATGTTTTTTAATATATATGGATATATTATAATTGTTGTAAAGGCTTTTTAAAGTGTTTTAGTTTTATATATATATATATATATTATAATGGTTTTAAATATATAGGGATACTGTATATTATAATGGTTTTAAAGGCTTTTTAAAGTATTTTAATTCTAGGTATTTATGAATATATATATATATATAAAACCCTATAAAAAACTGCTGAGCTGTGATATACATTACATTATGAAGTCATATGTTAGTAAATACATATAGTTCATCTTTATATTGTAGTTCATATCTCTGTGACTTGTTGGCCAACATGTTGGTCTCAGTGTCTCTGAGATGAGCTCAAATCCTCCAACTGATCTCACTCCTGCTAATAATAACAACAACAGCAACAACATAGTAGTTTCTAAGGTGTTTTATTTGATGTATTACAATGTGTACGATGTCATCAGGTAAACATTTGCCATGTAGCTGATCATCTGATTGGTTGAACCTCTCCATCACACACAGTGTTTTTATTACAGCCGTCCGGCTCTGGACTAAATACACCCGACCGCGGGCGTCTCCCACCGCGGCCCCGTCGCTACGCATGCTAACATCACGGCTCCTACATGTTAAGAGATAATATCAAAGGCGAAACAGGAACAGTCTATTCCAGAGAAATGCAATTACAGTTCAGTACAGCAAAGGTTAGAGGTCAAGCAACGTACTACAGCGTACGCAAATACACAGTTTATGAAGTTCAGAAGGCCTTAAAACCATCTGCTCAGAGACGTGAGGAGGATGAGGAGGATGAGGAGGATGAGGAGGATGCATGCAGTTTGGCTCAAATGCTCCGCTTGTAATCTTTGGAACAGTTTTTTTTTAAACGATATTTGGTTTTCATGTCATTTGAAGCTGGAGCATCGATTCGGCCCCTCCCTCCTTCTCTTGGTGAATAACTTTGGATGTTCGGAGTGACATGCAGGAAGTGGTCCTCCGGTGGCTTCAGGGAGAAGACGTTTCCGGTAGTTGTGTCACCTTCGGTCATCTCTATGAGTTTTGTGTAATAAACATGTAGGATGTGAAGCTATATTTCAATTTCATCGTTATTCTCTTTAAATTCTTTTTATTCCAATTTCACAAGTGAGTGTTAAAGAAAGTAAACATCTGGTGCTATTCAAGATCACAATTAAAAAACATGACTCTGGAGAACTATAGACGTAACAGTATTGATGAAGCATGAGAAGTAACGGCTGCTCCACTAGTTTTTCTTTTTACAATCCAAAAAAAAAAAGCCCCCAAAAGGTTTATTTTGTATTTTGATTTTGGCACAGTCGATATCTATATATCTATATCTATATATTTAGCACCACTAACGTTCTGCCGAGCAGTTTGTTTGTCGTTGTATCTCCAGCTGGAGGAGGAGGAGGAGGATACTCTCGGCGTGAGAGCGTCGAGAGAGGAAGAAGAGCGCCCCTCCAGGAGATGAAGGCGACCTGCTCCCACTCCTCACGTTGGTCTGGATGTCGTGAAGAGTCACGCACAGCAGGGGGCGGATCACCCCTTTGTTTCTTCCTCCCTTTGATCGCTTCTCTTGTCGTCGTCCCTCGCTGCTCTCGGTCGGTTACTCGGTCCCCAGGTGGTTTACGTACGCTAAGCCGTCACGCAGCTTGTGCGAGGCGGCGCTTCCTGGGTTGTCGTGATGCTGTCAGTACGACCGCTCTCGTGCCGCGTGGAGATTAAACGAAAGTCGACCGGTCCGATGTGAGCTCGCTCTGATTATCTGGTGGGGTGATGCATTTTTTCCCAAAAAACAAACAACATCTTGTCCGCCTCCAGAACACATGTTGCTCTCTAACAACAGTCCTTTTTTTCTTTTTCTGCCTCCTGTAACTTCAAAGCACATGTGTTTTAAGACTTAGCGGTCTTAAACTTCTCATCGTAGAAACAATACACAACAAAGTGCTCAAAAGACTCACAGACTTCTCACACACACGGGAAAAACACAAAAAATAGCAAAAGAAGTCAAATCAATGGTTTCCCTCCAGTACCGTCGGCCTCGGCCGAAGCTTTTAAGAGTCATTTCCTCGCGTAGTTCTACGGAACACCGCCCGGTGGACGTCAGCCGTACTGCAGCCTCGGCCTTCAGGCCCTCAGGGTGGGGGCCATCGGCGGGTGGCAGTCCAGCTCCCCCCTCAGCTCCAGGGGCCCCGGCAGCCTCAGGCCCGTCTTCTGGTCCACGCACCAGCACTTCCCCCGCAGCCCGTCACGCGCCGGGTGGCACTGAGGAGATGAAACACACTTTAGATACTTTGTATACTTTATATACTTTATATATAACGGCTTCTTCAACTACAGGTTCAAATATTAAAGTTGCTGCAAGAAATATATTTGTATTAACAAATACTGTGAGTGAAAAGTTGCCCATAATAATAAACCCAGACACTTATCATGTGTGTATATATATATATATATGTATATATATATATATATATATATATATGCACATGATATGATATATATACATATGTATATATACAGGACTGTCTCAGAAAATTAGAATATTGTGATGAAGTTCTTTATTTTCTGTAATGCAATTAAAAAAACAAAAATGTCATGCATTCTGGATTCATTACAAATCAACTGAAATATTGCAAGCCTTTTATTCTTTTAATATTGCTGATTATGGCTTACAGCTTAAGAAAACTCAAATATCCTATCTCTAAATATTAGAATATCATGAAAAAGTATACTAGTAGGGTATTAAACAAATCACTTGAATTGTCTAATTAACTCGAAACACCTGCAAGGGTTTCCTGAGCCTTGACAAACACTCAGGTGTTATAAATCTTTTTTTTTACTTGGTCTGAGGAAATATTAAAATTTTATGAGATAGGATTTTAGAGTTTTCTTAAGCTGTAAGCCATAATCAGCAATATTAAAAGAATAAAAGGCTTGCAATATTTCAGTTGATTTGTAATGAATCCAGAATGCATGACATTTTTGTTTTTTTAATTGCATTACAGAAAATAAAGAACTTTATCACAATATTCTAATTTTCTGAGACAGTCCTGTATACATATATATATATATATTTATGTATATATATATATGTGGGTGTTTATATATATATGTATATTTATGTATATATATATATATGTACATATGTATATGTATATATATATATGTACATATATATATATATATATATATATATATATATATATATATACACACACATATATATATACATATATATATATGTATATATATATATGCACAGAAACATGCCTTAATGGAAACTACACCAGATGTTAAGTAATTAAATGATTGTACTCGAGAACGTCAGATTCCTTCTGCCTTTAAGAGTTTATTGATTTATTGATTTATTGATTCTTTGTGTCCATAAACCCCCGAAGACGAGTTAACGACCCCCCCTCCCCCCCCCCCTCGCCGAGCGGCGTCATCACAGCGCGAGGGGAACAGTAAACAGATGTTCAGATGTTCCTCTGAGACGTTTCACAACCAGAGCGACCCGAGGCTCTTCACCCCCCCCCCCCCCCCCCCACAGCTATGATCTGGGCTCTGATTCTCTCTCTCTCTTATCTGAGCTCTGATTCTCTCTCTCTTATCTGAGCTGTGATTTTCTCTCTCTCTCTCTTATCTGAGCTGTGATTTTCTCTCTCTCTCTTATCTGAGCTCTGATTCTCTCTCTCTCTCTTATCTGAGCTCTGATTCTCTCTCTCTTATCTGAGCTCTGATTCTCTCTCTCTCTCTTATCTGAGCTCTGATTCTCTCTCTCTTATCTGAGCTGTGATTTTCTCTCTCTCTTATCTGAGCTCTGATTCTCTCTCTCTCTCTCTCTCTTATCTGAGCTCTGATTCTCTCTCTCTCTCTCTCTTATCTGAGCTCTGATTCTCTCTCTCTCTTATCTGAGCTCTGATTCTCTCTCTCTCTTATCTGAGCTCTGATTCTCTCTCTCTCTTATCTGAGCTGTTGATTCTCTCTCTCTCTCTCTCTTATCTGAGCTCTGATTCTCTCTCTCTCTTATCTGAGCTCTGATTCTCTCTCTCTCTTATCTGAGCTGTTGATTCTCTCTCTCTCTCTCTCTCTTATCTGAGCTCTGATTCTCTCTCTCTCTTATCTGAGCTCTGATTCTCTGAGCTCTGATTCTCTCTCTCTTATCTGAGCTCTGATTCTCTCTCTCTCTTATCTGAGCTGTGATTCTCTCTCTCTCTTCATCCTCACAGCAACACGGTGATGGTCGTGACACTTTGCACAACAACGGGAAAAAAAATCACTTTTCATGTGAGATTAGGAAAATAAAAGCGCGGCACACGAGAGTTGATCTTTAGCTAATAAATGAGAAGAGGGCGTCGCTCCGAGGCCGGCGGTGTGTGTGTACACACACACACACACACACACACACACACACATAGAGACACACACACAACCACATCGCTGGAAGGAACTGATTGAAACGGCTTTATTATTTGAATTGGATTAATAATGGAGACCAACAGGTCACATGACCCACAGGGTGTTGTAGTGACTCCATGGAGCTCCGGACAAGTGTGTATGGGTGAGTGAGTGTGTGTGTGTGTGCATGTGTCTCTGTGTCTGTGTGTGTCTCTGTGTGTGTGTGCATGTGTCTCTGTGTGTGTGTCTGTGTGTGTGTGTCTGTGTGTGTGTGTCTGTGTGTGTGTGTCTCTGTGTGTGTGTCTCTGTGTCTGTGTGTGTGTCTCTGTGTGTCTCTGTGTGTGTCTCTGTGTGTGTGTGTACCTGCTTGGAGTGGAAGTCCCCGCTCTTGTCACAGTTGGGGATGGGGATGGTGAAGAGGTCGTCGTGCGTCCGGCTGTTGGACGCCAGGCGGTCCAGAGCTCGCTGCAGCTCGGCCCGACACGGAGCCTGGAGACGGAGAACAGAGCTGAGGTTCTGCTGACGGAGAATGTTTACACAAGAGAACCAACAAGACAGAGGACAGGCCTGAGGTTCTGCTGACGGAGAACGTTTACACAAGAGAACCAACTTTTATTATGTCGACTCTTCAGAATGAGATGAAGAGGTTTGGGTCGAATGTTAAAACTCAACCACGATAAGATGTGTTGGTGCTTTAGTGAAGAGAACAGTGGAGGGGCCAAGTGGAACCACATATGGTTCTTCAGAGTGATGCCATAGAAGAACTATTTCTGGTTCCATGAAGAACCTTTGAAACCAGGGTTCTCTAAAGAACCATTTCCTTAAAGAGTTCTTCAAAGAACCTATTAAGGTGTCTCACAGAACCTTAAAACATGGTTCTTTAAGGCACCATTTCTGGTTCCTCAAAGAACCTTCAAAATATGGTTCATGAAGGCACATTTTCTGGTTCCACAAAGAACCTTCAGAAAAAAAGGTTCTTTAAGGCACCATTTATGGTTCCACGAAGAACCTTTCAAATCAGGGTTCTGTTAAGAACCATCTCCTTAAAGAGTTCTTCAAAGAACCTTCAAAACATGGTTCTTTAAGGCACCTTCTCCAGAATGGTTCCTCAGTAGGTGATGGTTCTTCGTTGAACCACAAATCCTTTTAAAGAACCATTTGAGAACCTTTATTGTTCCGTGTGTGGATCAACTCCTCATCACACAGGTTTGCATGTTCCTCCATTGTTCCCACATTGTTCCCCCATTGTTCCCCCATTTCCCCCCTATTGTTCCCCCATTTTCCCCCTATTGTTCCTCTATTGTTCCCCCATTGTTCCTCTATTGTTCCCCTATTGTTCCTCCATTGTTCCCCCATTGTTCCCCCATTGTTCCTCCATTGTTCCTCTATTGTTCCTCTATTGTTCCTCTATTGTTCCCCCATTGTTCCTCTATTGTTCCCCCATTGTTCCCCCATTGTTCCTCTATTGTTCCTCTATTGTTCCCCATTGTTCCCCCATTGTTCCTCTATTGTTCCCCCATTGTTCCTCTATTGTTCCTCTATTGTTCCCCAAGTGTTCCTCTATTGTTCCCCCATTGTTCCTCTATTGTTCCTCTATTGTTCCCCCATTGTCCCCCCATTGTTCCTCCATTGTTCCTCTATTGTTCCCCCATTGTTCCCCCAGTGTTCCTCTATTGTTCCTCTATTGTTCCTCCATTGTTCCTCCATTGTTCCCCCATTGTCCCCCATTGTTCCTCTATTGTTCCCCTATTGTTCCCCCATTGTTCCTCCATTGTTCCCCCATTGTTCCTCTATTGTTCCCCCATTGTTCCTCTATTGTTCCTCTATTGTTCCCCAAGTGTTCCTCTATTGTTCCCCCATTGTTCCTCTATTGTTCCTCTATTGTTCCCCCATTGTCCCCCCATTGTTCCTCCATTGTTCCTCTATTGTTCCCCCATTGTTCCCCCAGTGTTCCTCTATTGTTCCTCCATTGTTCCTCCATTGTTCCCCCATTGTCCCCCATTGTTCCTCTATTGTTCCCCTATTGTTCCCCCATTGTTCCTCTATTGTTCCCCCATTGTTCCTCTATTGTTCCTCTATTGTTCCCCCATTGTCCCCCCATTGTTCCTCCATTGTTCCTCTATTGTTCCCCCATTGTTCCCCCAGTGTTCCTCTATTGTTCCTCTATTGTTCCTCCATTGTTCCTCCATTGTTCCCCCATTGTCCCCCATTGTTCCTCTATTGTTCCCCTATTGTTCCCCCATTGTTCCTCCATTGTTCCTCTATTGTTCCCCCATTGTTCCCCCATTGTTCCTCTATTGTTCCCCCATTGTTCCTCTATTGTTCCTCTATTGTTCCCCCATTGTCCCCCCATTGTTCCTCCATTGTTCCTCTATTGTTCCCCCATTGTTCCCCCATTGTTCCTCCATTGTTCCTCTATTGTTCCCCCATTGTTCCTCCATTGTTCCCCCATTGTTCCTCCATTGTTCCTCTATTGTTCCCCCATTGTTCCCCCATTGTTCCCCCATTGTTCCTCCATTGTTCCTCCCTGTGTGTGTGCAGCTCAGAGCCTCATGACTCATGACTCCATGTCGTCAATCTGGAAGATTCCTTTGAATCTGGAGCCAACAGCTTTCTCAGAAAGTCTTAAAGCCTAAAACATGAAGTGGTATTAATAATCCTCACGTCACGTTCCTGGGGGACATTACGCGGCGCCTGGTGCCGATTATCACGTGTTTACGACTCCGCCCCCCCCCCTCCCCCCATCAACGTGCACCTGGATTTCATTTCGCCGAGTCGGCAATTAAATGTTACGGCCTGTAAATAACTAATTTGTACATTTACAACCTGCCGGTTCCGCTCGTGGCTCCGGGGCCAGAGGAGGAGCCGTAACGCCAAACACCTGCGGGATGGGGGGGGGGGGGGAGGTCGGGTTCTCTCACCAGCGCCGCCTTGGTCTCCTCCCTGGCCGTGTTGCTCCTCTGATTGGTGGATTTGGACGGATGCCTCGCCAGCGTCTTCTGGATGCAGCGCTTGTCCTGCGGGCTGCAGCGGATGTTGCTGTTGTTGGGGTGGTCGGGGACGAGCTCGTCCTGCCGCTCCATCGCTAGACGGATGAGGGGAAAGAGGTTTAGTCCCTCAGACGGCGAGGCGTCATCTCGCATAAACATAAACACTTTGTCAAACACATTTATTATCACGTTTTAATTCTAGGAGCATCATTGTCTGGGGAACTTCAATTATCTGAAGTCAATTCCCAGACATGCTCATACCTCTGCCTTCATCAATATATTTTGTTTCTTTAAATAAATAATAAAATGAATTTAAAAAAAGTTCTCACACACACACACATGTACACATGCATTCTTATTTCTTTTTATTTCTTTTCATTTTTATTTATTTATTTATTATTGTTTTATTTTATTTTGTAATTATTTTGTTTAATTTTTAATTTTTCTCAATACTCTGACTTTATGATGTTTTGTCCATTGTTTCGTCGTTCCCTCGGTGTTAAGTCGATGTATTGTCTTTTTTCTTATAATAAAATAATTTTAAAGAAATGTTTTAAAGGACGAGGAGTCAGACTTTTAGTTCCTCAGACAACGAGGCGTCATCTTGCATAAACATGAACATAAACATAAACATGAACATAAACACTTTGTCAAACACATTTATTATCACGTTTTAATTCTATCAGCATCATTTTCTGGGAACCTCCATTGTCTGAATGATCTGATGGTGAGATGTGGGCTAAGAGGAGGCCTGAGGGCCCGGAGCTCTGGGGGTCACCTGAACCTGGGCTCCGTGTCTTTCTAAAGCCGTGAAGCTGGAGGGAGAAGCCGCGGCCCGGCAGGCGGCAGCTGCTTCCTCAGGAAACACGCCCTCCTCTTCCTCCTCCCTCTTCCTCCTCCACAACGAGCCACATGGAGGACGCTCGCGGGCCTTTGCTCCGTCGCGCGTGGCCTCGGCTGGATGGGAAACAGCGGTTCCCCTGCGGCTCGTAGAACCCGGCAGTGACGGCGTTTTACAGATTCAAAGCACTTTTGAACTGTTTGGGCCGGAGCTCCGGGTCACGAGGTCGCCGCCAGGCAGCCGGTAAACCGCTCCTCCTCCTCCTCCTCCTCCTCTTGTGCAACGTGCATCCTTCACTCACGTCTGCAAAGCGTGAAGGAAACATGCACACGACCCGACCTCTGAGCTCCTGCTGTGTGGACCCAGGGTATCCATCCTGAGACCTGTGTGGCGACGGCAGTTGGAAGGGGACACGTCTCTCTGACCTTCGTCCACAGTCGTCTCGTCTTCGTCGAACCGTCTCTCGGTCGTCTTTAATCTTTTTTTTGCTCGTCAGCATTTTTGTTCCTTCCCTCAGAGCCGTTTCCTTTGTTGCGAGCGGTTCCCTCGGAGCCTGAAGGGCTCTGGAAGTGGGTCAGGGGTGGCATGTCCTGTTTGCTACCACTGCTGTTTCCTCTGGAGGAAGCTGCAGCTTCTCGTGTGCTTTCCATCGGGCCGCGCTCGGCTTTTGAAGTTTCTCACAGAGATCAAAGCCCCGAGCCGAAGCGGCGCGATGCGCTGCAGGTGCAGAGCCAAGATAAAGACGGACGCTCGTGTTCTCGGTTGAATATTCGTGGTCACACCAGCAGCGTCCTCCGGCCCGTCATGGAGTCTTCTGGCTCTGTGTTTGTCTTCTTCTGACCAGTGGGATTAAATCCCAGTTTGTGGCTTCGAGGCAGAACGTCTAAACCTTGGAGACAAAAGTCCTCCTCGGATAAATATTTAGTTCTGCTCGGCCCGGTTGGCAGAGTGCTCTCTGAAGGTTTACACTTCCTCTGGCTGCTCCTAACCAAACAAGAGCCTGAGACGCCAGAACAACGGCCCCGCCCCTCTGGAGACCTGAGGTCTGTTACCGGGCGGAGGAGGAAACTTCACCTCTTTGGCTGCTGCAAGAGAAGCTCCTTTACCACCAGGGTTCTATTGTCCACCACCAGGGTTCTATTGTCTACCACCAGGCTTCTATTGTCTACCACCAGGGTTCTGTTGTCCACCACCAGGGTTCTATTGTCCACCACCAGGGTTCTATTGTCCACCACCAGGGTTCTGTTGTCCACCACCAGGGTTCTATTGTCCACCACCAGGGTTCTATTGTCTAACACCAGGGTTCTATTGTTCACCACCAGGGTTCTATTGTCTACCACCAGGGTTCTGTTGTCCACCACCAGGGTTCTATTGTTTACCACCAGGGTTCTATTGTCCACCACCAGGGTTCTGTTGTCTACCACCAGGGTTCTATTGTCCACCACCAGGGTTCTACTGTCTACCACCAGGGTTATATTGTCCACCACCCGGGTTCTATTGTCTACCACCAGGGTTCTATTGTCCACCACCAGGGTTCTATTGTCTACCACCAGGGTTCTATTGTCTACCACCAGGGTTCTATTGTTTACCACCAGGGTTCTATTGTCTACCACCATGGTTCTACTGTCTACCACCAGGGTTCTATTGTCTACCACCAGGGTTCTATTGTCCACCACCAGGGTTCTATTGTCTACCACCAGGGTTCTATTGTCCACCACCAGGGTTCTATTGTCTACCACCAGGGTTCTACTGTCTACCACCAGGGTTCTATTGTCCACCACCAGGGTTCTATTGTCCACCACCAGGGTTCTATTGTCTACCACCAGGGTTCTGTTGTCCACCACCAGGGTTCTATTGTCCACCACCAGGGTTCTATTGTCTACCACCAGGGTTCTATTGTCCACCACCAGGGTTCTGTTGTCCACCACCAGGGTTCTATTGTCCACCACCAGGGTTCTGTTGTCCACCACCAGGGTTCTATTGTCCACCACCAGGGTTCTATTGTCCACCACCCGGGTTCTATTGTCTACCACCAGGGTTCTGTTGTCCACCACCAGGGTTCTATTGTCCACCACCAGGGTTCTATTGTCTACCACCAGGGTTCTATTGTCCACCACCAGGGTTCTATTGTCTACCACCAGGGTTCTGTTGTCCACCACCAGGGTTCTATTGTCTACCACCAGGGTTCTATTGCCTACCACCAGGGTTCTATTGTTTACCACCAGGGTTCTATTGTCTACCACCAGGGTTCTACTGTCTACCACCAGGGTTCTATTGTTTACCACCAGGGTTCTATTGTCCACCACCAGGGTTCTATTTTCTACCACCAGGGTTCTATTGTCCACCACCAGGGTTCTATTGTCCACCACCAGGGTTCTATTGTCTACCACCAGGGTTCTATTGTCCACCACCAGGGTTCTATTGTTTACCACCAGGGTTCTATTGTCTACCACCAGGGTTCTATTTTCAACCACCAGGGTTCTATTGTTTACCACCAGGGTTCTATTGTCCACCACCAGGGTTCTATTGTCTACCACCAGGGTTCTATTGTCCACCACCAGGGTTCTATTGTCCACCACCGGGGTTCTATTGTCCACCACCAGGGTTCTATTGTCTACCACCAGGGTTATATTGTCCACCACCAGGGTTCTATTGTCCACCACCAGGGTTCTATTGTCTACCACCAGGGTTCTATTGTTTACCACCAGGGTTCTATTGTCCACCACCAGGGTTCTATTGTCTACCACCAGGGTTCTATTGTCCACCACCAGGGTTCTATTGTCTACCACCAGGGTTCTATTGTCCACCACCAGGGTTCTATTGTCTACCACCAGGGTTCTATTGTCCACCACCAGGGTTCTATTGTCCACCACCAGGGTTCTATTGTCTACCACCAGGGTTCTATTGTGGTTTACAGTGAATGTACTTTGAATGTCTGTCGTGTTATTGTGGTTACTAGATTGAGATCCATCTACCCATCTATCCATCTATCCATCCATCTATCCATCTATTCATCCATCTATCCATCCATCTATCCATCCATCTATCCATCCATCCATCTATCCATCTATCCATCTATCCATCCATCTATCCATCTACCCATCTATCCATCTACCCATCTATCCATCCATCTATCCATCTCCCCATCTATCCATCTATCCATCCATCCATCTATCCATCTATCCATCTACCCATCTATCCATCTATCCATCCATCCATCTATCCATCTATCCATCTATCCATCCATCTATCCATCTACCCATCTATCCATCCATCTATCCATCTCCCCATCTATCCATCTATCCATCCATCCATCTATCCATCTACCCATTTATCCATATATCCATCCATCCATCTATCCATCTATCCATCCATCTATCCATCTACCCATCTATCCATCCATCCATCCATCTACCCATCTATCCATCCATCTATCCATCTATCCATCCATCTATCCATCCATCTATCCATCCATCCATCTATCCATCTATCTATCCATCTACCCATCTATCCATCCATCTATCCATCTACCCATCTATCCATCCATCCATCCATCCATCCATCTATCCATCCATCCATCTATCCATCTATCTATCCATCCATCCATCAAGATGGGGTGCTGCGTGAACATTTATGTGAAATAAAATGAACTTGTTTGATTTTAGCAAATGGCTGCAATGAGCACTAATCTTGGCCTTCATCACTTGTTGATGCTCTTCTTCTTCATGCTCTTCTTCTTCACGTGTAGGAGCAGAGACCGTGCAGCTGCAGTGAACTGGCTCATCTATTCTGAGTGACATCATTAACTTATTGCTCTTGTTTTAATACATGCACAGCATCAGGCTCTTGAGAGGAAGTTATTAAGCCGACAGTGTGTCTACGGGCCAACGTATGACATGTAATCTTTATGTGTAATGTAACAGTTACGATAAATAGACTTGGTAATTTAAAAAATCCCCATTAATCCAGGTATTGACTTTATTTCTGCATTGTTTTTATGTCCTTAAATCTCCAGTTCACGAGGATTAACTGTCCTCTTTGGCTTACGTCTCATGGCAAAGTCTGATGTTGTTTATGCATCCCTCAACCCCGAAACGAGAAGAGTCATCACAGTTAATCCACACGAGAGCCCCAGCTGAACAAATGTGCTGCACACCCCAAAGAAAGCAAACACACAACATTCAGGGGACATCTGCTGAGCGAGGTTTGGGGGCAAAGCTTTCAGAAGAATACGTCCACATCTCAAAAATGCAGCTCCCCGAACGCTCCGAGAGGAGACCTCCTCGTGGGGGAGGGAACGAACTGAGATCTGGGTTAGCATGCTGCTTTCATAAAGAGCCGCGTGCGTCACGGGGAACCGGGCGTCGCTGGACCCGGTCCGGCTCCGTCGACAGCTTCATCCACGCCGCTCCTCTGGAGCCCGGAGACGGTTTCATATCTCACATCTGCATGGCGTTGTGAATAATACGAGGGAATAATAATAATAATACTCAGGAATGCAGGCGCGGAGGCCAGCGCACGCACGGCCATTGATTCCAAGTATTGAGACGGAGAGGGGCTTTCAAACAATGGGATTATCGGGATGCAATGACGCTTGTTGTTGCTATGCAAATTAGCTTCAGGGTTGATGCATTTTTAAAGGGAAAAACACAGTTTAACCCTAACTCTAACCCTTTGCTACTTCTTTCATGAGCAGAAAGGCAGCCTTAAAATAAAGTATGCAGCATAAATAAATGTGATATTAGTGTATGTTATTCCAGGTATTGAGATGGAGAGGGGCTTTCAAAGAATGGGATTATCAGGATGCAATAACGCAGCATAAATGTGATATAAGTGCATGTTGCATGATGTCCATGCAGAGCCGGACACCCTAAATCTCCTCCAATGGGCTACAGAGATCTGCCTCTATCCTCGGGTCCTTTTTTTATTATCATGAATTCTCCAAAACCCTCTTCTATTTTTATCGAGCGTGCTCCCTGTTGCCGGGAGCAGCGTCAGACATTCAGGAGATGCACCCCCGTGTTTAATAATGCATCAGGACGGCGAATGAGCCACAAAGGAAATCTCCACCTCGGCTCCTCCACGCCTCTCTGATCGAGATTCACACGGAACATTCTGACACGGCGGTTCTCCAGAACCGGGCCTTACGAGGACCGGACCTTAAAAGGAACGGGCCTTACAAGGACCGGGCCTTACAAGGACTGGGCCTTACAAGGACCATGCCTTACAAGGACCGGGCCTTACAAGGACCATGCCTTACGAGGACCGGGCCTTACGAGGACCGGGCCTTACAAGGACCATGCCTTGCGAGGACCGGGCCTTAAAAGGACCGGGCCTTATGAGGACCGGGCCTTACGAGGACCATGCATTACAAGGACTGGGCCTTACAAGGACCGGGCCTTACAAGGACCATGCCTTACAAAAACCGGGCCTTACGAGGACCGGGCCTTACAAGGACCAGGCCTTACGAGGACCGGGTCTTACAAGGACCATGTCTTACAAGGACCGGGCCTTACGAGGACCATGCGTTACAAGGACCGGGCCTTACGAGGACCATGCATTACAAGGACCGGGCCTTACGAGGACCGGGCCTTACAAGGACCAGGCCTTACGAGGACCGGGTCTTACAAGGACCGGGCCTTACAAGGACCATGCCTTACAAGGACCGGGCCTTACAAGGACCGGGCCTTACAAGGACCATGCCTTACAAGGACCATGTCTTACAAGGACCGGGCCTTACAAGGACCATGCCTTACAAGGACCGGGCCTTACAAGGACCGGGCCTTACAAGGACCATGTCTTACAAGGACCATGTCTTACAAGGACCGGGCCTTACGAGGACAGGGCCTTACAAGGACCGGGCCTTACAAGGACCGGGCCTTACAAGGACCATGCCTGACAAGGACCATGTCTTACAAGGACCATGCCTTACAAATACCGGGCCTTACAAGGAGCGGGCCTTACGAGGACCGGGCCTTACAAGGACCAGGCCTTACGAGGACCGGGTCTTACAAGAACCATGTCTTACAAGGACCGGGCCTTACGAGGACCATGCGTTACAAGGACCGGGCCTTACGAGGACCGGGCCTTAAAAGGACCGGGCCTTATGAGGACCGGGCCTTATGAGGACCGGGCCTTACGAGGACCGGGCCTTATGAGGACCAGGCCTAACAAAACTTATAAACTCTACACAAAGTCTTCCATCGATGCCGTCCATCCCCCGAGGAGAGACTCTTGAGACTCTACCCGGTGCGCTACGAGCAGCTGATTGGACGACGCAGCATTAGAGAGCAGAACTAAAGAAGATCCTGACTGACGGACCGGTGGAGGCGGGCCCTGTGAGGGTTTCAGTCCTCTGTGTGCCGGCCTGACCTCCGCTGGCCCCGCACACACAGAGCAGGAGGCTCTCGTTTCAGCTCTGGCAGCGATGAGTGGCGATGAGCTCATCCTCACCAAGGGGCTGGACGTGGTGGCGAAGCGCTCCGAGGCTTGTTGGGGGGGCGGGGGAACAGATGCTACAATGAAGATGAGAGTCCTGGGCCTTACGAGGACCGGGCCTTACAAGGACCATGCCTTACGAGGACCGGGCCTTACAAGGACCATGCCTTACAAGGACCGGGCCTTACAAGGACTGGGCCTTACAAGGACCATGCCTTACAAGGACCGGGCCTTACAAGGACCATGCCTAACGAGGACCAGGCCTTACGAGGACCGGGCCTTACAAGGACCATGCCTTATGAGGACCGGGCCTTACAAGGACCGGGCCTTACAAGGACCATGCCTTACAAGGACCGGGCCTTACAAGGACTGGGCCTTACAAGGACTGGGCCTTACAAGGACCGGGCCTTACAAGGACCATGTCTTACAAGGACCGGGCCTTACAAGGACTGGGCCTTACAAGGACCGGGCCTTACAAGGACAGGGCCTTACAAGGACCATGCCTTACAAGGACCGGGCCTTACGAGGACCGGGCCTTACAAGGACCAGGCCTTACGAGGACCGGGTCTTACAAGGACCATGTCTTACAAGGACCGGGCCTTACGAGGACCATGCGTTACAAGGACCGGGCCTTACGAGGACCATGCGTTACAAGGACCGGGCCTTACGAGGACCGGGCCTTACAAGGACCAGGCCTTACGAGTACCGGGTCTTACAAGGACCGGGCCTTACAAGGACCATGCCTTACAAGGACCGGGCCTTACAAGGACCGGGCCTTACAAGGACCATGCCTTACAAGGACCATGTCTTACAAGGACCGGGCCTTACGAGGACCGGGCCTTACAAGGACCGGGCCTTACAAGGACCATGCCTTACAAGGACCGGGCCTTACAAGGACCGGTCCTTACAAGGACCATGTCTTACAAGGACCGGGCCTTACGAGGACCATGTCTTACAAGGACCATGCCTTACAAATACCGGGCCTTACAAGGACCGGGCCTTAGAAGGACCAGGCCTTACGAGGACCGGGTCTTACAAGGACCGGGCCTTACAAGGACCGGGCCTTACAAGGACCATGCCTTACAAGGACCGGGCCTTACGAGGACCGGGCCTTACAAGGACCAGGCCTTACGAGGACCGGGTCTTACAAGGACCATGTCTTACAAGGACCGGGCCTTACGAGGACCATGTCTTACAAGGACCGGGCCTTACAAGGACCGGGCCTTAGAAGGACCAGGCCTTACGAGGACCGGGTCTTACAAGGACCGGGCCTTACAAGGACCGGGCCTTACAAGGACCATGCCTTACAAGGACCGGGCCTTACGAGGACCGGGCCTTACAAGGACCAGGCCTTATGAGGACCGGGCCTTACAAGGACCATGCCTTACAAGGACCATGTCTTACAAGGACCGAGCCTTACAAGGACCATGCCTTATGAGGACCGGGCCTTACAAGGACCGGGCCTTACAAGGACCATGCCTTACAAGGACCGGGCCTTACAAGGACCATGCCTTACAAGGACCATGCCTTACAAATACCGGGCCTTACAAGGACCGGGCCTTAGAAGGACCAGGCCTTACGAGGACCGGGTCTTACAAGGACCGGGCCTTACAAGGACCATGGCTTACAAGGACCGGGCCTTACGAGGACCGGGCCTTACAAGGACCAGGCCTTACGAGGACCGGGCCTTACAAGGACCATGCCTTACAAGGACCATGCCTTACAAGGACCATGTCTTACAAGGACCGAGCCTTACAAGGACCATGTCTTACAAGGACCGGGCCTTACGAGGACCGGGCCTTACAAGGACCGGGCCTTACAAGGACCATGCCTGACAAGGACCATGTCTTACAAGGACCGGGCCTTACGAGGACCGGGCCTTACAAGGACCGGGCCTTACAAGGACCATGCCTGACAAGGACCATGTCTTACAAGGACCGGGCCTTACGAGGACCGGGCCTTACA
>NC_079411.1:29189567-29192067 GCF_029220125.1 Pseudoliparis swirei | reverse complement strand
TTCTGTTACAAACTGACCCCGCCCCCATCAGAGAGGGGAAAAGTGATGTGGCCCTCACAGGAAAAAGTGTGGGGAGCCCTGGCCTAAAGTTTGGTCTTAGTTGTTTTGTAAGTTAAATTGTTTTACATTGCATTTATTTGGCCGACGCTGTTGTCCAAAAGTACAAAAACCCAACAGGACCCAGAGAGATAAAACCCACTACACTAAATATATCTAATACAGTATAAGTGCGTAGGGCCTTTTAAAGATGGTGTACAGTCTTATTTTATTGATTAGGGAGAGAACAGTGTGAGTGAGAAGTAATGTTGCGATGTGACCACCAGGGGGAGGGATAGCTCCTCGAATGCTCAGCAGCCATGTGGACCTGCTGGATCGATCCAGAACCCAAGAGCAGGTGTGTGTGTGTGTGTGTGTGTGTGTGTGTGTGTGTGTGTGTGTGTGTGTGTGTGTGTGTGTGTGTGTGTGTGTCCTGAAGGTCCGGTGCTCCAGACCCTGAGGGGTTGGTGGTGTAACTCCTGGATGGTGTAAACACTCTGCGTTGCTCCACCTGCTTCTCGACGTGCTCCTGTTCCTTTAAGGGACTTCTCCAGCTCCGGTGACGTAGCGCTCTGCATATTCCATCTGCACAGCAGGTCCAGTGGAGGAGTGTGGAGCCTCCTCCTCCTCCTCCTCACAGCAGTCTCCTCCCGGTGCTGAGCTGCACAGGTCAGACCTTCATCTTCACTTTGAGAACTATAACTCACAGAAATACTTTGGCTGTAATTCTCACATGATCAAAATATATGTTGAGCATGTGAGAAAGTTTATTCTTGTTGTTTTCCTCTTTCTTAAATATGATGTAATTAGTACTTGCATATTTCTCAACGAGTGTTTTTTTGTGTACAGCTCTATGTAACGATGCAGGTTTTATTCTAATGACGTTGTAAAAGTAGTCGTGCTCGGGGGATTCGTGTTTCTGTACTTCCTCCATCATGTTTTTCAAAGAGTTGGGAGTCTGTTGGTGTTGAGCTGCAGGAAGTGAACCTCACCTCGATCCGGCTGCAGGAGGGTTGAGCAATCAGCCCAGGGCTTCACACACTTTGCTTTTTTAAAATAAACTTACTTTTCTACTGTCCAGGTTCCAGGAACAGTGAGACCACGTGTCGCTTCACGGCTTCTTCTAGATAAAGAGTTAGGTTCTAATAGTGTCCAACACCTTAAGAAGTGTATAGGTGTCAAGATGAAAGGAGTTTTTAATATATGCAGAGAACATAATTTTTACAATATTAAAGTGTGACTTATAAAAACAGTTTAAATCACTTCTTAAAGCCCATTTTTATAGAACATATTTTAAGTGATGTCGTCCTTTCAGGCAGTTCTTTGGTTCCCCTCATGTAGTTGATATTTATATATTAATTTGTATTTTACCATTTCATTTGTTTTGCATTAATTCTTATTAGAGCAGCTGTTAAACTCTGTTTTTAAAGGTGCTTTATGAATAAAGTTATTATTAATATTATAATAAGAAGGAATGTGGCTTCACCTGATTGGATTAATTTGGATTACTCAATCAATCAATCAATTAAACTTTTATTCCAGACTCAAGGTCCAGATAGTACAACACATTAAAATATAATAAAATACACACAAAATTAAACAAACAAACAACTACACATGCTTTATAAATACACATATATGTACCAGTGTCTCCACAGCTGCAGCGTAGTAATGAATTTTATATTTGAAAAAATCAACCGTTGTTATTTTTTTAAATTTTATTATACTTTTCTGATTTATTTGATAATAATTTAGGATAGGAATATATAAGCATTTTTTGCTTCTACCTTTTCAGTCTTTCTGTTTTGTATATTATATGGAATATTATTGTATATTAGATAGAATAATATTGTATATTATATAGAATAATATTGTATAACATACAGAATAATATTGTATATTATATAGAATAATATTGTATAACATATAGAATACCCTGAGATGGACTGGCGGCCTGTCCAGGGTGTCCCCTGCCTTCGCCCTATGTCAGCTGGGATCGGCTCCAGCGCCCCGTGACCCTAATGAGGATGATGAAGCGGTATTGATAATGGATGGATGGATTATATAGAATAATATTGTATAACATATAGAATAATATTGTATAATATATAGAATAATATTGTATATTATATAGAATAATATTGTATTGCATTGATTGACTGAATAAAAAATACACAAAAAAAAAAAAAAAAAAGAAACCCGGCATCAACCCGGCAGATACATTTTTATTTAAGATTTCTTAAAGCCTCTTCGAATGTCTCGACTCCTGCAGCCACGGACGTCTCGCCGGCCCTCGTCTTCCTCGCCTCTTCATCTCTCCTCGGTGAACGTCGTGATTCTTCAGAACATTCAGAACCATGAACCCGGACAAAGATCCTGGACTCGGCGCCGAGGGAGACGTGACGGGTCAGTGTGAGGCCGCTTTGCTCTGGCTGGAGTTCTCCGCGTGAAACACAGAGTAACG
>NC_079411.1:29177067-29182067 GCF_029220125.1 Pseudoliparis swirei | reverse complement strand
CCCCCCGCCTCACGCCGACGGGCCCCAGCCCGTGATGTACAGCCTCGGCCCCCTGCTGGGGGAGCCGGGCCAACAGACCGGGGCCCCCCAGCTGGCGCTGCTGGAGGCGCTGCGGGTGGTGCGGGGGGAGGGGGGCGGCGGCGCCGTGTACCCGTGCGGCCACTGCCGGGTCCTCTTCCTGGACTACGTGATGTTCACCATCCACATGGGCTGCCACGGCTTCAGGGACCCGCTGCAGTGCAACGTGTGCGGCCGGCGCAGCCGCGACCGCTACGAGTTCTCATCGCACATCACACGGGGGGAGCACCACCACGACGGGAAGTAGCTGCACGGCGACGCACACACACAGAGAGACACACACAGAGACACACACAGAGACACACACAGAGACACACACAGAGACACACAGAGAGAGAGACACAGAGACACACAGAGAGAGAGGGAGACACACACATAGAGACACACACACAGAGAGACACACACACAGAGAGACACACACACAGAGAGACACACACAGAGAGAGGGAGACACACACATAGAGACACACACACAGAGAGACACACACAGAGAGAGACACACAGAGACACACACAGAGAGAGACACACAGAGAGACACACACAGAGAGACACACACAGAGACACACACAGAGAGAGACACACACAGAGAGACACACAGAGACACACACAGAGACACACAGAGACACACACAGAGAGAGACACACACAGAGAGAGACACAGAGACACACACAGAGACACACAGAGAGAGACACACACAGAGATACACACACAGAGACACACACAGAGAGAGGGAGACACACACATAGAGACACACACACAGAGAGACACACAGAGAGACACACAGAGACACACAGAGACACACACAGAGAGACACACAGAGACACACACAGAGACACACACACAGAGAGACACACACAGAGAGACACACACAGAGAGACACACAGAGACACACAGAGACACACAGAGAGACACACAGAGAGACACACAGAGACACACACAGAGAGACACACACAGAGAGACACACAGAGAGACACACAGAGAGACACACAGAGAGACACACAGAGAGACACACAGAGACACACACAGAGACACACACAGAGACACACAGAGAGACACACACAGAGACACACAGAGACACACAGAGACACAGAGAGACACACACACCCACACATGCACAGAGACACACATTCACACTCACAAAGAAACACACACACACACATATACACACCTACACATACACACACATATGCAGATAACAGTTCATAAGAACACACATTTACTCAGAGGAGCTGTTTGTATCAGGAAGGAAAGCATGAAGAAGTTGTATTGTGTGTGTGTGTGTGTGTGTGGGCGTGTGTGTGTGCGTGTGTGTGTGGGCGTGTGTGTGTGTGTGTGTGTGTGTGGGCGTGTGTGTGTGTGTCAGAGAGCGAGTGAGAGAGGCGTTATAGGAGTGTCAGAGTCAGAGTGTTCTTAGTCACGCTGTCCTGGCCTGTGCAGTAATTCTACTTCCTGTTATATTCGTCATGTTTATAAACATTCAGCCATATAAACATTAAAATGTTCAACGAGATGAAAAAACAAAAACATTTATTGTGTATCTGCTGTAGTTCTTTTTGACTGCTATACGTGTAAAATGTGAAAATAAAAGATAACCACTGAGAGACGTTGAAGGCTGCAGAGAAGAAGAAGAAGAAGAAGAAGAAGAAGAAGGGCTCTCTTCTCTCGAAGGTCACACGTCTCCTCTGGCGTGTGGTTTGAGGTTCACTCTGCAGCACACGCGTGTTCTCACACATCGCACACGCAGAGCTGAGTGAGGCAGACGAGAATATATTTAGGACTTTTGAAAGCACGAAGAGGCAGAACAGGAAACGGGGACATGATGGAAAGTTGTGGCAGGTTGAAATGAAATGTCTGTAGAACAAATAAAGAGTTCTCTGAAGCGGTTACATTAAATCATGAGCCAGCTGTAGATATAATACCAATCATGATCAATAATCAGACCAATTATATAGATGTATATATATATATATTATATATATATCTATTATATCTATTATATATCTATTATATATATCTATTATATGTATATTATATATAAATATATTATATATGTATATATATTATATATATAAAATATATATTATATATATTATATATTATATTTATATTATATATATTATATATACGCTTCCGTCAGTCGGCCCCAGGGCAGCTGTGGCTCCTGATGTAGCTCCACCACCGGGATGACTGTGTGTGACTACTGGACTCTGGACTGTAAAGCGACTTCGAGTGTCTAGAGAAGCGCTATATATAATAAATTATTATTATTATTATTATATTATTATTATATATATAATATTTATATTATATATAAATATATTATACAGGACTGTCTCAGAAAATTAGAATATTGTGATGAAGTTCTTTATTTTCTGTAATGCAATTAAAAAAACAAAAATGTCATGCATTCTGGATTCATTACAAATCAACTGAAATATTGCAAGCCTTTTATTCTGATTTATTGCTGATTATGGCTTACAGCTTAAGAAAACTCAAATATCCTATCTCTAAATATTAGAATATCATGAAAAAGTATACTAGTAGGGTATTAAACAAATCACTTGAATTGTCTAATTAACTCCTGAGCCTTGACAAACACTCAGCTGTTATAAATCTTTTTTTTAACTTGGTCTGAGGAAATATTAAAATTTTATGAGATAGGATTTTAGAGTTTTCTTAAGCTGTAAGCCATAATCAGCAATATTAAAAGAATAAAAGGCTTGCAATATTTCAGTTGATTTGTAATGAATCCAGAATGCATGACATTTATGTTTTTTTAATTGCATTACAGAAAATAAAGAACTTTATCACAATATTCTAATTTTCTGAGACAGTCCTGTATATGTATAATATATATATAATATATATATATTACATATATTATATATATTATATTTATATTATACATATTATATATATATACTATTTATATTATATTATAAATATATTATATATGTATAATATATATATATCATATATATATAATAGATATATATTATATCTATTATATATACAGGACTGTCTCAGAAAATTAGAATATTGTGATAAAGTTCTTTATTTTCTGTAATGCAATTAAAAAAACAAAAATGTCATGCATTCTGGATTCATTACAAATCAACTGAAATATTGCAAGCCTTTTATTCTTTTAATATTGCTGATTATGGCTTACAGCTTAAGAAAACTCTAAAATCCTATCTCATAAAATTTTAATATTTCCTCAGACCAAGTAAAAAAAAAGATTTATAACAGCTGAGTGTTTGTCAAGGCTCAGGAAACCCTTGCAGGTGTTTCGAGTTAATTAGACAATTCAAGTGATTTGTTTAATACCCTACTAGTATACTTTTTCATGATATTCTAATATTTAGAGATAGGATATTTGAGTTTTCTTAAGCTGTAAGCCATAATCAGCAATAAATCAGAATAAAAGGCTTGCAATATTTCAGTTGATTTGTAATGAATCCAGAATGCATGACATTTTTGTTTTTTTAATTGCATTACAGAAAATAAAGAACTTCATCACAATATTCTAATTTTCTGAGACAGTCCTGTATATATATTATATATATTATATTGATATGATATATATATGATATATATTATATATATATTATATACATATATATATATATTATAGATATAATATATATATATATAATTGGTATGATCATTATCAAATGACACTAGTCTTGTGTGATAGAGATCACGTGGTTTCCTTCCCAATGAATGTCAGTGGATCTCAAGTCTCTTCACACTCCACCTGCTGGCAGCAGGCAGGTACTGCACGGCAGTGACTACTCTTGATTTATATTACATTACATGTATCCAAAGCTAGCCCAAATTATAAAAAGATGAGTGTAATGCATTTATTGTTTCTTTCAAGGGGAAAAAACCTCAATGAGAGATTCTAATCAATCCAGTCTTCCCACTGACTTCCACCTCACACCCACACAACAGATGTGGCGTGTTGATGTCTGCCAGTAGAAGTCGTGGGGACCTTATGTGTGCGATGGAAACAAAAACTTTAGGAACCTCGTTTAGGTGAACACACACACATGTGTTTCGACTATATAAACTAGTCAGTGCATCAGGCCGTGTGTGTGTGTGTGTGTGTGTGTGTCACGCCTTGCAGAACTTCTCCATCCAGCTGCCACCTCCCTATCTGCCCTCTCCATCAGTGCCAGTTCCCTTTTCTCCAGATGAGAAGTGACACAAACCGTCATCACAGCTTCGTGTCCATACGGTGGATCATAAGAGATCAGTCACCCATAAACACACACACACACACACACACACACACACACACACACACACACAAGATAAAACGGCTTCTCTTTTTGTCTAATTATGAGAGAGTTTGACTCACGGGTGATTTTCCTCTGAGTAGTTGGTTGGGTAAGTGTGCAGATGGAAGATTGTGTTCATTGTGGGAGGATTACAACTTATTTAAAAGACTCAAAGAGTAAATATTTCACCCGTGGATGAAAAAGCAGCGTGGGAGTATTTAGTAAACTGTGTTTCTGAAGTCTCATTTCCATGAAACTCACCTGCCTGATGAGTTTAAGCTTCTGGTGACATCTGCTGACTGAATTATGAATGGATGAGTTAACTCATCTGAATGAGAGCCACACTGTACACTGAAGAGCAACCAGGGAGTAATATAAGAAGAAGAAGAAGAAATAATAATAATATAATAGACTCATGAAATCTGTAGTGGAATTTTAATCTTAATTAATTTTGTATTTTTTTGATTTTTTAAAATACATTTATTCAACCAGGAAAAGCCTCATTACGATTAAGAATCTCCTTGACAGTCCTGGCCAAGACAAGCAGCAGCTCATTACACAAAGTGTCAGACAATACAACATAAAACAGTGACAGACAATATAAAAAACCGAAAGATAATTTTTGTTTTAGATCACAGAA
>NC_079411.1:29087067-29172067 GCF_029220125.1 Pseudoliparis swirei | reverse complement strand
GTGTGAGTGTGTGTCTGATCACGTGAGTGTGTGTGTGTGTGAGTGTGTGTCTGATCACGTGAGTGTGTGTGTGTGTGAGTGTGTGTCTGATCACGTGTGTGTGAGTGTGTGTCTGATCACGTGTGTGGATGTGGGTGTGTTCATGTGCGTGTAGGTGTGTGTGTGTGTGTGTGATTGTGGGTGTGTGTGTGTGTATGGGTGTGTGTGTGTGACCACGTGTGTGCATTTGTGAGTGCATTTGGGTGTGTTCGTGTGCGTGTAGGTGTGTGTGCATGTGGGTGTGGGTGTCGGTGTGTGTGATCACGTGTGTGTGTGTGAGTGTGTGTCTGATCATGTGTGTGTGAGTGTGTGTGTGTGTGAGTGTGTGTCTGATCACGTGTGTGTGTGTGTGAGTGTGTGTCTGATCACGTGTGTGTGTGTGAGTGTGTGTCTGATCACGTGTGTGGATGTGGGTGTGATCATGTGTGTGTGTGTGTGATCTCGTTGGTGTGTGTGATCATGTGTGTGTGTGATCATGTGTGTGTGATCATGTGTGTGTGTGTGATCATGTGTGTGTGTGTGTGTGATCATGTGATTGTGTGTGTGATCATGTGTGTGTGTGTGATCATGTGTGTGTGTGTGTGATCATGTGTGTGTGTGTGATCATGTGTGTGTGTGTTCATGTGATTGTGTGTGTGTGATCGTGTGTGTGTGATCATGTGTGTGTGTGTGTGCTTGCATGTATTTTATGCACACGTGTGCATCAATAAGTAGTCAGTGGCGATGAGGCGACGCCTCCAGCCTGGAGCTCTAAAGTGAATCATTTAAAGCCGATCGTACATCTGTCCTGTAGGAACTAGAGAAAGGAAATGACGAGGAATGAAGGTGACAAGGAAAGGAAGTGTAGAACGTTCGTAGCATCCTGATACAAGAACTTCAAAGTAAAAGCTCTCTTTGAAGCTCCGGAGCGTCGGCTTTGTTTTCATCCCCCCTGAACCAGATGTTTATGGGGATGAAAGTGACCTCTGACCTCTGACCTCAGAGTGAAGCTGCGACTGGACTCAAAGTAAAGAGAATTAAAAACGTCCTGCAACAGTAAAAAGTAAGTCTGCCATAAATATATGTATTAACTATCCTCTTGTATATGAGTATGTGTATCATATAGTTAAGCTTTACTCATGTGTCAAGTTAATAACAGCTATGCATAGGCGCACTACACATTAATTAGACTAATTAAAAATAGTTGTATAATGGTAGTAGAGTGGTGTTTACCTGTCAATATGTCTACATAGTGTTCACTAGGCTCAAGGGATGGCTCACGTTGCTTAATTTGTAAAAATAGTATTCATTCATATTGATCCAGTCTGACATTAATCTGAAGAGGTGGTGTCATGAAGAGATGTGGTGACTGTTGGTTAATGTCTGCCTTTTCTTTCTTTTTTCCAGGAGAATGGACCAAATGTCAACTGGAAGTTTTTTATTCATACAGTTTGAAAAGGATTGTTTTCCTAGTATATTCACAAAAGCTCAGGAATAGACATGAACCTGTGCACAAACATCCATCACATAGAGACATGAGAACTCACTCACACACTCACACACACACTCTCACTCACACACACATACATTCAATTCAATTCAGTTTATTTGTATAGCCCAATTTCACAAATTACAAATTTGTCTGGGAGTGCTTTACAATCTGTACACATAGACATCCCTGCCCCAAAACCTCACATCGGACCAGGAAAAACTCCCAAATAACCCTTCAGGGGGGAAAAAAGGAAGAACCCTTCAGGAGAGAACAGAGGAGGATCCCTCTCCAGGATGGACAGAACAATAGATGTAATGTGTACAGAAGGACAGATTTAGAGTTAAAATACATTCAATGAATATGACAGAGTGTATGAATAGTTCATAGTAGGCATATTCCACGATGGAGACCTCCACGATCCATCAGGCAGATGGCGGTGGGGAGGAGGAGTGGGCGGAGTCTCAACAGTGGGCGGAGTCTCAACAGGACAGTGGCGTAGTCAGGAGCAGGAATTCCACGACCCAGACCTCAATGATCCATCAGCAGATAGGATCTATGCCGTCTCATAGGGTCCGATGACCCCATGAGACGTGAAGTCACAAGGACTCCGGGGAGAAAGCAGAGTTAGTAACGTGTGATTGAGAGATGAAAATTCATCCTTAAGGAGAAAAAAGAGGAGATAGGTGCTCAGTGCATCCTAAACGTCCCCTGGCAGCTATACGCCTATAGCAGCATATCAAGGGGCTGGACCAGGTGAACCTGATTCAGCCCTAACTATAAGCTCTGTCAAAGAGGAAGGTCTTCAGTCTACTCTTAAACGAGGTGACTGTCTGCCTCCCGGACTGAAGGTGGAGCTGGTTCCATAAAAGAGGAGCGTGATAACTAAAGGCTCTGGCTCCCATTCTACTTTTTAAGACTCTAGGAACTACAAGTAGTCCCGCATTTAGTGAGCGTAGCTCTCTAGTGGGGCAATATGGTACTACAAGCTCCTTAACCCTTGTGTTGCCTTAGGGTCATTTTGACCCGAATCAATATTACACCCTCCCCCCGCCTTTGGGTCATTTTGACCCGATTCAATGTTTCACCCTCCTGTTACCTTTATATTTACTAACATATTTTACCCTTTGGGTTCAATTTGACGCCAGCAATTAAAACCTCCAGAAAATTATTAGAATTAATATTGTTTTCCAAGTTTAAGTGTGAGGCACTTTATGTTTGTTTGTTGACTACCGAAAGAACACCGACATTAAACATTGAATGGGGTCAAATTAATCCTAAAGCGGGGGGAGGGTGTAATATTGATTCGGGTCAAAATGACCCTAAGGCAACACAAGGGTTAAGATATGATGGAGCATCACCAATCAAGGCTTTGTAGGTTAAGAGAAGAATTTTAAAAGTGATTCTTGATTTTACTGGGAGCCAGTGCAGAGCAGCTAGTGCAGGAGTGATGTGATCTCTATTATGTAAATGTATTTGCATTTTAAAAGCAGCTGGAATTGTTATTTATGTTATTTTATAGATTTTTTTGTTCAAAAGGAACTATGTTGCTCGTATTTTTAAAAATATATTTACTTGATGTTATAAGCATTTGTTCATGGGACCTAAATGTTCTGAAAATATTGTATGAATAAATATAATTTACAACAGCAATGACATTTTTGTGTTATCCTTTCGCATTACACCATACTGTTCATTTTGAACAAACAGTGTGTTTAGATTAATGTATATTTACACTTTTGATTTGTATTTCCATCACAAGTTAGGTCTTAAATTTTATTTAAACGTGGTCTTAAAAAGTCTTTAAAAGTCTTACATTTCACTGGTTTATTCCTGTAGACACCCTGTGACATCGTGATGGTTAGCACCTGTTAACAACACAAACGCATCCCTCTCCTCCCTCCTCCCTCCCCCTGTTCCCTCCTCCCTCCTCCCTCCTCCTGTTCCCTCCTCCCTCCCCCTGTTCCCTCCTCCCTCCCTCCCTCCCTCCCCCTGTTCCCTCCTCCCTCCCTCTGTTCCCTGTTCCCTCCCTATGTTCCTCCTCCCTCCCTCTGTTCCTCCTCCCTCCCCTGTTCCTCCTCCTCCTCCTCTGTTCCTCCTCCCTCCCTGTTCCTCCTCCCTCCCCCTGTTCCCTCCTCCCTCCCTCTGTTCCCTCATCCCTCCCACTGTTCCCTCCTCCCTGCCTCTCCTCCCTCCTCCCTCCTCCCTCCCCCTGTTCCCTCCTCCCTGCCTCTGTTTCCTCCTCCCTCCCTGTTCCTCCTCCTCCCCATGTTCCTCCTCCTCCCTCTGTTCCCTCCTCCCTGTTCTCCTCCCTCTGTTCCTCCTCCTCCCTCCTCCCTCCTCCTCCCTCCCCTGTTCCTCCTCCCTCCTCTGTTCCCTCCTCCTCCTCTCTCCCTCTCCCTGTTCCTCCTCCTCCCCTGTTCCTCCTCCCCTGGTCCTCCCTCCCCCTGTTCCCTCCTCCCTCCCTCTGTTCCCTCCTCCCTCCCTCTGTTCCCTCCTCCCTCCCTCTGTTCCCTCCTCCCTCCCTCTGTTCCCTCCTCCCTCCCTCTGTTCCCTCCTCCCTCCCTGCCTCTCCTCCCTCCTCCCTCCCCCTGTTCCTCCTCCTCCCTCTGTTCCTCCTCCCTCTCCTCCCTCCTCCCTCCCTCTGTTCCCTCCTCCCTCCCTCTGTTCCCTCCTCCCTCCCTCTGTTCCCTCCTCCTCTGTTCCTCCTCCTCCTCCCTGTTCCTCCTCCTCCTCTGTTCCCTCCTCCCTCCTCTGTTCCTCCTCCCTCCTCCTCCCTCTGTTCCTCCTCCTCCTCTGTTCCTCCTCCTCCCTCTGTTCCTCCTCCCTCCTCCTCCTCCCCTGTTCCCTCCTCCTGCCTCTGTTCCTCCTCCCTCCCTCTGTTCCTCCTCCTCCCTCCCTCTGTTCCTCCTCCCTCCCTCTGTTCCTCCTCCCTCCTCTGTTCCTCCTCCCTCCTCTGTTCCCTCCTCCCTCCTCTGTTCCCTCCTCCCTCCTCTGTTCCTCCTCCTCCCTCTGTTCCTCCTCCTCCCTCCCCTGTTCCCTCCTCCTCCCTCTGTTCCTCCTCCTCCTCTGTTCCTCGTCCCTCCTCTGTTCCTCCTCCTCCCTCTGTTCCTCCTCCCTCCCTGTTCCCTCCTCCCTCCCTCTGTTCCTCCTCCCTCCCCTGTTCCTCCTCCTCCCTCTGTTCCTCCTCCTCCCTCCTCCCTCCTCCCCTTCCTCCTCCTCCCTCTGTTCCTCCTCCCTGTCCTCCTCCTCCTCCCCTGTTCCTCCTCCTCCTCTGTTCCTCCTCCCTGTTCCTCCTCCCTCCTCTGTTCCCTCCTCCCTCCCTCTGTTCCTCCTCCTCCTCTGTTCCCTCCCTCCCTCCCCTCCTCCTCCTCCCTCTGTTCCTCCCTCCCTCTCCTCCCTCCTCCCTCCCTCTCCTCCCTCCCTCTCCTCCCTCCTCCCTGTCTCTCCTCCCTCCCTCTCCTCCTCCTCCTCCCTCCTCCTGTTCCTCTCCTCCTCCTCTGTTCCCTCCTCCCTGCCTCTGTTCCTCCTCCTCCTCTGCCTCTCCTCCTCTCTCCTCCTCCTCCCTCCTCTGTTCCTCCTCCTCCTCTCCCTCTCCTCCTCCTCCTCTGTTCCCTCCCCTCCTCCTCCCTCTGTTCCTCCTCCTCCCTCTGTTCCCTTCCTCCCTGTTCCTCCTCCTGCCTCTGTTCCTCCTCCCTCCTCTCCTCCTCTCCTACCTCCTCCCTCCCTCTGTTCCCTCCTCCCTCCCTCTCCTCCCTCCTCCCTGCCTATGTTCCCTCCTCCCTCCCCCTGTTCCCTCCTCCCTCCTCTGTTCCTCCTCCCTGCCTATGTTCCTCCTCCCTCCCTCTGTTCCCTCCTCCCTGCCTCTGTTCCCTCCTCCCTCCCTCTCCTCCCTCCTCCCTGCCTCTGTTCCCTCCTCCCTCCCTCTCCTCCTCCTGCCTATGTTCCTCCTCCCTCCTGTCCTCCTCCTGCCTATGCTCCCTCCTCTGTTCCTCCTCCCTCCCTCTCCTCCTCCTGCCTAAGTTCCTCCTCCCTCCCCTGTTCCTCCTCCTCCCTCTGTTCCCTCCTCCTGCCTATGTTCCTCCTCCCTCCCCCTGTTCCCTCCTCCATGCCTATGTTCCTCCTCCTCCTCCTCTCCCTCCTCCCTCCTATGTTCCTCCTCCTCCCTCTGTTCCCTCCTCCCTCCTCCCTGCCTCTGTTCCCTCCTCCCTGCCTATGTTCCCTCCTCCTCCTGTTTCCTATGTTCCTCCCTCCCTCTGTTCCTCCTCCTGCCTCTGTTCCCTCCTCCTCCCTCTCCTCCTCCCTGCCTATGTTCCCTCCTCCCTCCCCTCCTCCCTCTCCTCCCTCCTCCCTGCCTATGTTCCCTCCTCCCTCCCTCTGTTCCCTCCTCCCTGCCTCTGTTCCCTCCTCCCTCCCTCTCCTCCCTCCTCCCTGCCTATGTTCCCTCCTCCCTCCCCCTGTTCCCTCCCTCCTCCCTCCCTCTGTTCCCTCCTCCCTGCCTATGTTCCCTCCTCCCTCCCCCTGTTCCCTCCTCCCTCCCTCCTCCCTCCCTCTGTTCCCTCCTCCCTGCCTCTGTTCCCTCGTCTCCTCCTCTCTAGACCTGCTACATCTGTGAGGACCACGGCAGAGAGAGCAAGGCGGCCTGCGGTGCCTGTATGACCTGCAACCGGCAGGGCTGCCGACAGGCCTTCCACGTCACCTGGTGAGCGTCAGGGGGCCTTCCTGTTTCCTCTCCTGTCTGACCCTGTGACCCCCTGTGACGCCCTGTGACCCCTGTGATGCCCTGTGACCCCTGTGACCCCCTGTGACCCCTGTGATGCCCTGTGACTCCCTGTGACCCCTTGTAACCCTGTGACCCCTTGTGACCCTGTGCTCAGTGCCCAGTTGGCCGGCCTGCTGTGCGAGGAGGAAGGCCCAGAAGCTGACAACGTGAAGTACTGCGGTTACTGCAAGCACCACTACAACCGGATGGTGAGGCGTCAGATGAAAGTCTAAACCGACTGTATTTCTCCTTGAAGCCTTTAGTGATGATGCCACGGAGCTCATGGGTTTTGTTTTGGTCTTGAGAGTTGAGGCCATGCTTAGTTTTTTTCTTTTCTCTAACAGCAGAAGAAGTTGCGCTCCAGTGAAAACACGACGAGCTCCTTCAGTCACGTGCGAGGGCGCTCGAGCTCGCCGCCGCAAGACAAGCATCACCACCACCGGCAGAGGAAGGTGAGCGGTCACCGTGAGGGCCGACAGGTGAGCTGAACATCGGGTCAGGGCTGACTTTGAAGTTTTCAACAACTTTACAAAGGTCTGCTGGTGTTAAAGCAACTTTATCATTACCTACGCATTGAAAATGCAGAAGGTAATGATTTGATCGCCGTGTATTTATTTATTTATTTATTTGTATGCGTGTTACTCACATAACTCAGGACGTATTAAACCGAATCGCATGCAATTTGGTGGGATGGTTGGATATTATCCGGGGACCATTTGGTTAGATTTTGGGATTGATCGGGTCAAAGGTCAAGGTCAATGTCATAAAAAGGTCAAAATCTTCTTTTTACCATTGCACGGTCAATTTCTATCCAATTGGCATGCAACTCATGCCAAACTGTTCATAATTCAATGCCCAATCTTGTGATGTGCAAAGGTATGCACTCTACCGAGTGCCCGTTCTAGTTTAAGAATGATGTGATCTTGTTTTGTAGTTTTACATTTCAAGCTCTTTGAGATGTCTGTTTGGTGCCTGAGTGTTTGTGTTGGCGTGTCGTTGTGCGTGTCGGCCTCTCGACGCGCCTGAGTCCCGTTCATCTCCACTCAGAGTCACAAGGACAAGATCCGGCAGAAAGAGAGACACAAGAAGTCCTCCGACGGCCTCGGCTCCTCGGTGACCGGCGGCATGGAGAAGGTAAGAAAAGCTTCAAGGACGACTTGTGACACTCGACAGGTAGTCGAGCTGATCCGGTCCTAACCGTGTGTTCTGGTGGATCTCTCTACACCTGTGTGTTCTGGTGAATCTCTCTACACCTGTGTGTTCTGGTGAATCTCTCCACACCTGTGTGTTCTGTTGGATATCTCTCCACCTGTGTGTTCTGGTGAATCTCTCTACACCTGTGTGTTCTGGTGGATCTCTCCACCTGTGTGTTCTGGTGAATATCTCTACACCTGTGTGTTCTGGTGGATCTCTCCACCTGTGTGTTCTGGTGAATCTCTCTACACCTGTGTGTTCTGGTGAATCTCTCTACACCCGTGTGTTCTGGTGAATCTCTCTACACCTGTGTGTTCTGGTGGATCTCTCTCCACCTGTGTGTTCTGGTGAATTTCTCCACACCTGTGTGTTCTGGTGGATCTCTCCACACCTGTGTGTTCTGGTGAATCTCTCCACACCTGTGTGTTCTGGTGAATATCTCTACACCCGTGTGTTCTGGTGAATCTCTCTACACCTGTGTGTTCTGGTGAATCTCTCTACACCTGTGTGTTCTGGTGGATCTCTCCACCTGTGTGTTCTGGTGGATCTCTCTACACCTGTGTGTTCTGGTGAATCTCTCTACACCTGTGTGTTCTGGTGAATCTCTCTACACCTGTGTGTTCTGGTGAATCTCTCTACACCTGTGTGTTCTGGTGGATCTCTCTCCACCTGTGTGTTCTGATGAATATCTCTCCACCTGTGTGTCCTGGTGAATCTCTCTACACCTGTGTGTTCTGGTGAATATCTCTACACCCGTGTGTTCTGGTGGATCTCTCTACACCTGTGTGTTCTGGTGAATCTCTCTACACCTGTGTGTTCTGGTGGATCTCTCTACACCCGTGTGTTCTGGTGGATCTCTCTACACCTGTGTGTTCTGGTGAATATCTCTACACCCGTGTGTTCTGGTGAATATCTCTACACCCGTGTGTTCTGGTGAATCTCTCCACACCTGTGTGTTCTGGTGAATATCTCTACACCTGTGTGTTCTGGTGAATCTCTCCACACCTGTGTGTTCTGGTGGATCTCTCTCCACCTGTGTGTTCTGGTGAATCTCTCCACACCTGTGTGTTCTGGTGAATATCTCTACACCTGTGTGTTCTGGTGGATCTCTCTACACCTGTGTGTTCTGGTGGATCTCTCTACACCTGTGTGTTCTGGTGGATCTCTCTACACCTGTGTGTTCTGGTGGATCTCTCCACACCCGTGTGTTCTGGTGGATCTTTCCACACCTGTGTGTTCTGGTGCATCTCTCTACACCCGTGTGTTCTGGTGGATCTCTCCACACCTGTGTGTTCTGGTGGATCTCTCTACACCCGTGTGTTCTGGTGGATCTCTCCACACCTGTGTGTTCTGGTGGATCTCTCTACACCTGTGTGTTCTGGTGGATCTCTCCACACCCGTGTGTTCTGGTGGATCTCTCCACACCTGTGTGTTCTGGTGGATATCTCTCCACCTGTGTGTTCTGGTGAATCTCTCTACACCTGTGTGTTCTGGTGGATCTCTCCACCTGTGTGTTCTGGTGAATATCTCTACACCTGTGTGTTCTGGTGGATCTCTCCACCTGTGTGTTCTGGTGAATCTCTCTACACCTGTGTGTTCTGGTGAATCTCTCTACACCCGTGTGTTCTGGTGAATCTCTCTACACCTGTGTGTTCTGGTGGATCTCTCTCCACCTGTGTGTTCTGGTGAATTTCTCCACACCTGTGTGTTCTGGTGGATCTCTCCACACCTGTGTGTTCTGGTGAATCTCTCCACACCTGTGTGTTCTGGTGAATATCTCTACACCCGTGTGTTCTGGTGAATCTCTCTACACCTGTGTGTTCTGGTGAATCTCTCTACACCTGTGTGTTCTGGTGGATCTCTCTCCACCTGTGTGTTCTGGTGGATCTCTCTACACCTGTGTGTTCTGGTGAATCTCTCTACACCTGTGTGTTCTGGTGAATCTCTCTACACCTGTGTGTTCTGGTGAATCTCTCTACACCTGTGTGTTCTGGTGGATCTCTCTCCACCTGTGTGTTCTGATGAATATCTCTCCACCTGTGTGTCCTGGTGAATCTCTCTACACCTGTGTGTTCTGGTGAATATCTCTACACCCGTGTGTTCTGGTGGATCTCTCTACACCTGTGTGTTCTGGTGAATCTCTACACCTGTGTGTTCTGGTGAATCTCTACACCCGTGTGTTCTGGTGGATCTCTACACCTGTGTGTTCTGGTGAATCTCTCCACACCTGTGTGTTCTGGTGGATCTCTCTCCACCTGTGTGTTCTGGTGAATCTCTCCACACCTGTGTGTTCTGGTGAATATCTCTACACCTGTGTGTTCTGGTGGATCTCTCTACACCTGTGTGTTCTGGTGGATCTCTCTACACCTGTGTGTTCTGGTGGATCTCTCTACACCTGTGTGTTCTGGTGGATCTCTCCACACCCGTGTGTTCTGGTGGATCTTTCCACACCTGTGTGTTCTGGTGCATCTCTCTACACCCGTGTGTTCTGGTGGATCTCTCCACACCTGTGTGTTCTGGTGGATCTCTCTACACCCGTGTGTTCTGGTGGATCTCTCCACACCTGTGTGTTCTGGTGGATCTCTCTACACCTGTGTGTTCTGGTGGATCTCTCCACACCCGTGTGTTCTGGTGGATCTCTCCACACCTGTGTGTTCTGGTGGATCTCTCCACACCTGTGTGTTCTGGTGGATCTCTCTACACCCGTGTGTCCTCCAGATCTCCTCCGGCCACCACGGCAGTAAGGACGCTGAAGGGAAGTCCAAGAAGCCGAGCTCTCACGGTCACGGCCATCGCAGCAAGAAGACGGGAAGCACCGGCAAGAGCTGCTCGTCGTCCTCGTGCTCCTCCAGCCCCTTCGACGCAGGTAAGAGGAGAGGGGGCGTGGCCTGTTGGCACGGCGACGTGGAGACGGTTCATTTGAATTGGTCCCTCCCCCTGTGTGTCCCCGTGGGAGGCGGCTCCTTGTCGTCGGCGCAGGAGTTCCACCCGTTCCCGTCGGCGTGCCTGGAGCGCGAACGCGACCCGGGGTCGGACGACCACAGCGGCGAGGAGCGGAGGGAGCGCCGCAGGAGGCCGGCCTTCCAGGAGCAGGAGGAGGAGAGAGAAGAGGAGGATGCAAAGGGTGAGGACAAAGACGGGGAGGAAGAGGAGGAGGAGGAGGACAGTAAATTCCACAAACCGCCGGCTTTGACTCCGGCCGACGGGCCTCTGGCGGGGTCGCAGGGTCACGACCGGGCGGAGGGTGACTCCTTCGAGAACAAGGTCACGATCTCGACCTTCGGGTCCATCATGCGCATCACCTCTTCGTCGGGGCTGGGCGGCAGCAGCAAGATCCGGAAGGTCTCCTCCTCCTCCTCTTCCTCCGGGGACTACAAGCCCTCCAAGAGCCTCTGCAAACCGTCTCAGCTGAGCACGCCGCCCATCCTGGAGGAGGCGGCGGCCCAGGAGGACAAGGCCACGCCTCCTCCACCGCCGCCGCCCAGAGAGAGGCGTCACCGCGGCAACAAGAAGAGCAGCCACGGCCCGGGGCGGCCGCGGGGCAGCAAGAACCGGGAGAGGCGGGAGGATGAGCATCACCACCACCACCACCGCCGCGCCGCGCCGCCGCCGCCACCGGGCTCGAGCTCCTCGCTCTTCACGAGCCCCTCCCCCGCCCCGCACCCCGCCTTCCCCTCCACGCCGCCGCCCACGGCCATCGCCTCTTCCTCTTCTTTCTCCTCCTCCTCCTCCAGCATTTTTTCCACAAGTCGTGGCAACTCTCTGCTCAGCTCCGGTGAGTGTGTGTGTGTGTGTGTGTGTGTGTGTGTGTGTGTGTGTGTGTGTGTGTGTGTGTGTGTGTGTGTGTGTGTGTGTGTGTGTGTGTGTAGGAGTTTGTGTGTGAGTGTGTGAATGAGTGTGTGAATGAATGAGTGTGTGTGTGTGTGTGTGTGTGTGAGCGTCTGTGTGTGTGTGTGTGTGTGTGTGTGAGCGTCTGTGTTTGTGTGTGTGTGAGTCCGTGTGTGTGTGTGTGAGTCTGTGTGTGAGTGTGTGTGTGTGTGAGCGTCTATGTGTTTGTGTGTGTGTGTGAGTCCGTGTGTGTGAGTCTGTGTGTGAGCGTTTGTGTGTGTGTGTGAGTCCGTGTGTGTGTGTGTGTGTGTACAGTATTAAATATCTCCTCCTGTCCCTCAGGTCTCTACTCCAGCCTCAAGGACCCTCTCTCCCTGGGGGGGGGCGTCTGCAGCACCTCCTTCTCCCTGGGGGGGGGAGGGGCGTGCAGCACCTCCTTGTCTCTGGGAGGCGGCATGTGTGGCACCCCTCTCTCCTCAGGACTCCTCCCCTCCCACGCCTCCTCCCTCTCGCTGCCGCCTGTCAGCGGCGTGTCAAACACACAGGTAGGGTCAGCGTGAAGGTCACGGGGGTCACTGGGGTCACTGCATCAGAGCCATGCTTGGTATTCATCTGGTATTTTGTGGTATTCTTTGAACGTAATTGCAGATCTGAAACAATTTGTCAGTTAATTATTTGGCTGATCCAGAAATATAACCTGCAACTATTTTGAAAATCGATAAATCTAAATTTGATTTAACCCTTGTGTTGCCTTCGGGTCAATTTGACCCGATTCAATGTTTAACCCTCCTGTTACCGTTATATTAACTAACATATTTTACCCTTGAGGTCAATATGACCCCAGCTATTAAAATCTCCAGAAAATTATTAGAATTAATATTGTTTTCCAAGTTTAAGTGTGAGGTACTTTATGTTTGTTTGTTGACTCCCGAAAGAACACCGACATTAAACATTGAATCGGGTCAAATTGACCCGAAGGCGATAGGAGGGTTAAATATTGAATCGGGTCAAAATGACCCGAAGGCAACACAAGGGTTAAAAAGTTAAATTTTATCGGTTTTATCTGCTTCTTTTATTGGTCGTGTATTTCTGTTTTTCAGGATTGTTTGAGTTGGATAAATTAACCAACATGTCATTTAGCTCTGGGATATTATAATCTACATTTTTCACAGATTTATTATTTGATTATTATTAATATTTATTTATTTTTGTAAACAAAACAATTAGTGCTGTGAAAAATAACACGTTAACTCAGTTAATCCAATTTCAGGTTTAACTAGTTTTTTTTTTTTAACGCATTTAACGCATGCGCAGAATGAGCTTCCAATCCGTCTGTTGTTGGTCGTCGGGACGAAAAAAAGTCACTTGCAAAATGAGCTTCCAATACACCACTTCAATCTGAACTCTGTCCGCTCTCATGCAGACGGTCTGTTCATCGGTAATGATCCTTCCGCAGGTTCACCTACGGAAACCTTGTTACGACTTTTACTTCCTGTAGATCAGGGTCTCAACACGTCGATCGTGACCTGCCAGTCGATCGCGACGTAGTGTCGGTAGATCCATGACATTAAAGAGATTGGCCCGCCCCCTGACATGTTCTCTAGAGCACGTCTTTGTTCTTTTATTAAACTAAACGTCTGTTGTTGATCGTATCTCCACAGCAGCATGTCATCTCTGTCTCTTCGCGTTGCGTTAACACTAATCGATCTCCGTCTCGCGCGCCACAGAGCTCCGTGCGCGCGCATCGGGACCGAGCAAAAAAAAGTCACTTGTCAATCTGTCCACCTGTCCGGGCCGGTGAGGTTTCAGCTT
This sequence comes from Pseudoliparis swirei, assembly GCF_029220125.1. Lineage (NCBI taxonomy): Eukaryota > Metazoa > Chordata > Actinopteri > Perciformes > Liparidae > Pseudoliparis > Pseudoliparis swirei. The sequence continues at coordinate 29,158,964 of NC_079411.1, read as the reverse complement.
TGCAGCGGTGTCCCCGCCGTCCCTTTCATCACGGCCCAGTTCATGAAGAAAACCCACACAGTCAGTTTGCCTCAGCAGCTGCTAGAGGAAGACTAGAGGCCTTTAGATTGTGTCATGGTGGAGTTAATGGTTGACAAACAAGAGACAAATGCTCTGTTTAACCCTCCTGTTACCTTTACATTTACTAACATATTTTACCCTCGGGGTCAATTTGACCCCAGCAATTAAAACCTCCAGAAAATTATTAGAATTAATATTGCTTCCCAAGTTTAAGTGTGAGGTACTTTATGTTTGTTTGTTGACTACCTAAATAGCCCTTTAAATAAATAAAAAGTTGATATTTCTGATATGTTTGACACAGTGAAAAACAGCCTGGGGTCAAATTGACCCCAAAGAACACCGACATTAAACATTGAATGGGGTCAAATTGACCCGAAAGGTAACAGGAGGGTTAAACATTCTGTTTAGGATGAAGATGTATTAATGTTCCAGATGGAAGAAAACTGCTAAATAACTGCTGAGTTGCAGCACCATTGTATAGAAGAATGTATAAATGTATATATCCGTCTTTTGTCATAAATCTCTATGTTCTCACAAAATATACCGAGAATATCGGTAATATGTGATTAATCATGATTAATCCCCAAAAACCTGTGATTAACCCGATTAAACATTTTAATCGTTTCACAGCCCTAAAAACAATGTAATAGATTCATACATTTAATTCCTCACACTTTTGACCTCCGTCGTATAGAAATCTGTATTTTTTGGCTCCCTGTGCCGCAGGTCCATCCGGGCTCCGCCTCCAGCTTCGGCCTGACCTCCACGGCCCCGACGCCGCTGACCCAGACCTCGCTGCCAGGTGAGACCAGGGGTTAGAGGTCAACATGAGACCAGGGGTCAGAGGTCAACATGAGTTATTTGCATTTGTTGAGAAAGTGAAGTTTTAGATCTGCTTCCTCCAAAAGAATGACATTTATTCCCTCAGTCAGAATCCTGCACACCTCTAACCTCTCGGTTCCACCTTCATCGACACAACTCTCCGTAACGTTCTCGACTCTTTTGTCCTCAGAGTCCGACCTCGACGACTGTCGCTTCCCGTGTCCGGGGACCTCGCCGAGAGAGAGTCTCTCCTCCCAGTACGTCTCATTTCATTTAAGCGATGCAAAAATATGGAAATCACATTCTCGCCGGAAGAAAACGAGCAAGCGAGGAGCGAAATGCGCCTCCTTTGATCTCCTTTGATCTCCTTCGATCCACCGAAGAATAAAATGTTCTGTAGCTGCTGCCGGATCCGTTCCTACGTCTGTAACGGGAAAGAAGTCAAAACTAACCACAGCCTCAGGGTGTGGCCTTGTTCCTGACTCCTCCTCCTCCTCCTCAGGTCTCCGATGAGCTTCCTCCCTCTCCTCTTCGACCAGCGGGACGGGCCGAGCGCGGCGCTCCGAGCGCGGCCTGAGGACGTCCCTCCGGCCGGCGCCCACATCGAGCTGCTGCTGGAGAAACACGGCAACGGGGAGATGGGCGTGAACAGTGAGTCACGTGACCCCGAGGTCACGATAAAAATAACATCGAGCTTCTAAGAGCTCACCTGAAGGACGTGTGTCGGTTTCAGGACCGTCGTACTAAGGTTAGACGACTCTAATATTAGTTACAGGCTCCTGAGAATCCTTAAATATTATTGGAAGGCATTGAAGTCATGAAAAAAAGATAAAGGCCGAAGGTCTTCAATTCATCTCTCAAGTCTAAATGCTCAAACTTTGGCAATAGGATTATATTATTATTATTACATGTCAAACCAACAGGTCACATGTATTGTTGCCTCTCACATTAATGCCATTCAGGCCAAGTAAGGGTAACAATAAAAATAAAAAAATCTAATTTTTACTCTTTATGTGAAATAAAAGTCCAGCAACCGCCAGTTAACGTCAGCACTTTCTATTCCAGATTAAAGTGTCATTTCTCAATTGACAATAAATAGCCAACCTTTAAAGCCCATAAACAGTATATATATATATATATATATATATACAGGTATACTGTATATACAGTTTATATATATATATATATATATAACTGTGTATATACCTGTAGTCCACCATTACACCAAGGTCACCAGGGGTCACCAACTACAGAATCTTTTTAAGCAGACTATAAAATAAAATATATTTATATTATTATTTAGTCCATTGATTAATGTGTTCTTACAACATGTGAGTTATTATCAGTGTGAGCAGATGTCTAAAAAAAATAGTTAAAATCTGTAATTATGGAAAAGTAAGCATAAAAAAAAAAGTAACAAAATGTTAAATAAGATCTATGAGTTGGTTTCCATGGTTGCGTCAACATTAGCATGTAATGTCTATTTAATATATTTTATTTTTATTTTTTAACTGAGTCTCTGGTGGTCTTCACCGTGTGTGTGTGTGTGTGTGTGTGTGTGTGTGTGTGTGTGTGTGTGTGTGTGTGTGTGTGTGTGTGTGTGTGTGTGTGTGTGTGTGTGTGTGTGTGTGTGTGTGTGTGTGTGTGTGTGTGTGTGTGTGTGTGTGTGTGTGTGTGTGTGTGTGTGTGTGTGTTTAGTCGTGGAGATGCTCCAGTCGCTCCACTCGCTGCAGCAGGAGAACCAGCGGCTGCAGCAGCAGATCTTCGGCCTCACGGTGAAGCGGGAGCGGCTGCAGCTGCTCAACAGCGACCTGGCCGGGACCTTCCCGCCGCCGCCGCCGCACACGCTCTCCGCCTACGGCGCCACGCACTCCTCCGCCCAGGCCCACTTCCTGTCCTCCGCCCACGGTTAGTGTCTTTACATCCTGCACCCACTTTAACATCGCTGTCGCCATAGCGACGGGTCGTGTGACTCCTCGTTCCCTCCTTCCTCCCCTCACAGCGGTCGTTCACATACCCGTGTCCTAACGGGTGAACTCAGAGCTTTTCTGATTGGCCGCCGTGCACATTTGAAATAGTTGCGACATTCAATAAAAGTTTGGAGGGTCGTGAAAGTACAAAAACTGTCAAAACTAAATATGACGTGCTAATTAAACATTTAAATAAAGAAACAACGCCTTCTGGTGTGAAAATGATTTTATTATTAGTTAAATCAGGAGAGACGAGTCGGATGAAGAAAAGATAAATGTCCGTTATTAATATCTGTGATGATAACTGATCAGCAGGTCGCTGTGACGCCCGAGGCATTTCATCATCAGTGTGTTGTGGTCTTCATCGTGTCTGTGTCTCTTTTCTTTAGAGCCGCTGAGCACCAATAAGAGTCCTCCGTCCAAAAGCTGCTTCCTGAATGACACCTCCTTCGTTACCTCACCTGAGGTGAGAACCTTTTATATCCGGCATTTGTTCAGTTGAAAATCAAGATCAGGGTAAACTATTATTGTTGGTATTACACTGTTTCCATGTTTAAATTAGATTCCATATATATATTTAATATAAATATATTTATTTATATATAAATGTATTTATTTATATTAAATATATATTTATTTATATTAAATATATATATATATTTAATATAAATAAATACATTTATAAATATATAAAACCAATATATACATTTTTTTAAATATAAAAAACATATATTAAAATATAAATATATATTTAAAATATATATATATATATACACAGTGACTTAAATTAGATTCCACATGTGGCTACGTTGTACAGATTAAAACATTTCCCAAAATGCATTGAGGAAAGATGAATGTGATCCTTTCCAAAATGTACAACATGTTTTTCTCTCTAAATATTCTGCTTCAATCCATATCTGTTGGGTGGGAGGCCTGTAATCCTGGGGCAGTAATCTAATGACCACAATAACACTTTTGTTCTCCTATGACGTCGTACGTTCAACGCTTCGTTTGAAGAAGCTCTGAATGTGACGTTTGATCTCTGTGAACTTCAAAGGCTGAGCGCTAACTGGCTACAATGTTGCGTTTGTTCCAGGAGCTGCACTCTGGCAGTCCGTCCCGCAGTAGCTCCTCCCTCTCCTTCCAGAGCACGCCTCCTCAACAGAGCCCCGCCTCCTTTGGCCAGCCCCTGCCGAACGGCTCGGGCCTCACGTCGTTCCAGCTGAACGTGAACGGCGTGATCCAGAACGCCGGCCCTCAGGCCTCGCTGCCCGGCCTGCGCCCGCAGCCGCCGCCGCTCGGCGCTCAGGGCTTCACGTTGCCCAAGAGTCTGAGCCCGTACGTACAGGAAGAGAGGCGCGTTGAAAAGAAGTGTGCCCGATGTGCTGTGGCGGTCTCGGTGTAGCGCCCCCTGGTGTGTGACGTGTGGCGCTGCGTTTCAGGTCCTCCCTCCTGTCGGAGCAGCAGAGGCAGCAGCAGCTGCAGCTGCAGCTGTTCCTCAGCTCCCACAACTTCACTCCTGTAAGGATTCTCTCTTCTTGCGATGTGCATCGACTTGAAGTCAAGTTTGATGTCATTATTTTAATGACATCAACTCAGGAAGACAAAGTTAGCGACTTTGAGGCCAGACGTTGTTATGCTAAGCTAAGCACACTGAATGCTGGCTTCAGATTTACCACACAGACTTGAGAGCAAACCTCATCTTTTCATTTAGCAATCAGTATATTTTCCAAAATGTCAAACTATTCCTTTAATCAAAGTACATTTAACCGTGTCCAATTAACCCAATTTGTTTTAATAATTAACCAGAATTAAGAGTAATTTGTTCCTTATTATGTTGTATTCCTCTCCTTAGACATTTATTGTAAGAAGAAACACACTGTCTAAATATTAACTATACAAAACAGTCAAATGTGAAACATTATCAATTCATTGCAATTACTTTTTAGAATTATGATTATTATTGGGGGAACAATATCTCCAGTAGCTTGAGGCTAACTAGCTCGTTATTACATGCTAGTGCCACTACGCTCAAACCATGACAGTCATTATACAAGCGGACGCTCAAAACTCTTGATAAAAAAAAAGTTCTGTCTCATCACTGTCCTTTACTAACAAAATACAACTTGCTTAGTTGGGATAACTTCATTAAATCTGTGCACGTCTGTCTGATGTACAACATCATACATGGATTGACTTCTCCTCCTCTCAAACAATGTGTCACCACACAAACTGGATATCGGCTCACAAGAGGAGCAGCGAGAGGGGATTGTATCGTCCCTCTCAGGAAAAGTGCTTTCAGTCACGCTGCTTTCTCAGTACAAGCAGCAGTTGACTGGAACTACATTCCAGTATCTATCAGAGAGCTACAATCATTCAACTCTTTTAACCCTCCTGTCGCCTTCGGGTCAATTTGACCCGATTCAATGTTTAATGTCGGTGTTCTTTCGAGAGTCAACAAACAAACATAAAGTACCTCACACTTAAACTTGGAAAACAATATTAATTCTAATAATTTTCTGGAGATTTTAATAGCTGGGGTCATATTGACCTCAAGGGTAAAATATGTTAGTAAATATAAAGGTAACAGGAGGGTTAAACATTGAATCGGGTCAAATTGACCCGAAGGCAACACAAGGGTTAAAGCAGAAACAAAGAAATGGTTCATTACTACCCAGCTCTGTCAGCACTAGACTGTAACTAACTCCTCCATCTGCCCAGGTTGGACTTTCACTTTGTCTGTCTGTCAGTTGTTGTCTGTCTGTTGTCCGGTCTCTGTGTGTCTTGACTTGCTGGTCGGCCGTTTGCTCCACCTGCGTGTCTCCTCTTGTCGTTCACCTGTTTACAGTTATATGTCACATTTAGTCTGTAAGCTTTTACGTTGTATCTCTGACATTATGTTTTTATTCTGTCCATTTTAACATTGTTCACCCTTATTTTATTTGCTTTATCTGTAGACTGTATTTGTAATCTTATGATTTTAGGTTTGTTCTTAACATCAGCAACATTGGGACTACAGATGAAAAATAGCCTCTTGGCTAACTCTGGCACATTTACTGCAATGTTTTTATTAGGGCTGTCAATCGATTAAAAAAAATTAACTAATTAATCGCACATTTTGAAATTCATTAATCTCGATTAAAAGTTTTTTTCTTCTTCTTTTTAAAGACCAAACTTCACACAGAGCTGTGTTTTCAAAGAGGCTCCTACCTATAAAGTGCCAGCGAGGTATTTAATATTGTGGATGATAAATTGTTTCTTCAGTGAAACATCCAGATTAGTTAAAAAAAAGAAGTATATTGAGACCCCATTGGTCCTGTCATCTTTAACACTGAACAGCAGAACCAGTGGCCTTGATAACTGACTGACATTCACATGTGTCACGTTAACCCTCTGGAGGCTGGGGGCATTTTATACATTTTACAAAAAAATGTAAATTCACCTTTTAAAGGCATTTGCATATGACACATACCCACGTGTTATACATCAAACATTCCAGAACAATCTCAGCTCTGTAATGAGGCTCATTGTCCTGGTGCCGTGTTCTCTGGTTCTCTGACTGACAGGTTTCGTGTGACGAGTTCTTTCCGCGCCGCGTCCCCCGACACGTCGCCCCTCCGTTCCTCTGAGTATCAGAGGGGGAGACGGGAGGAAGGAGGAGCAGGAGGAAACCCGACTGATTCATCCACGAGTTTAAACTGATTTCTGCTCCTTATTTTCGCGGAGAAATAATTGTTTTAAAAACGGAAACAGTGTAAAAACTTCAACGCACACCGGAAGTAAACAAAGTTGCGTTAATTGCGTTAAAATATTTTAGTGCGTTAACGCGGCCAAATTAATCGCATTAACGCTGACAGCCCTAGTTTTTATCAATGTGCACTGTCCCTTATTAAATAAACCATTAAAAAAAAAATTAGTCTGAGTGTTCCTATCTGACTTGAACTTATATAAAGATTTGTTATATATATATATATATTAATATGTTGTGTATATATATTGATAAATAAATTCATGCATATTTATTTTTATATATATAAATAAATAAATGCATATTTATTAATATATAAAAAAATTAATGCATTTCTTTTAAACATATATATTTAATATAAATAAATACATGTATACATATTGTTTTAGTACATATATATATATATATATATATATATATATATATATATAAATAATGAAAACTTGTTCAGCAGCTCTGGTTCCTCACACACATGTCGGGGAGAAGAAACATCTGAAAGGCTCCTTTGTAATAAATATCATTACTAAAGCGTACAGGTGGACTAATGTTCCAATTTTAAAGCCTTTCCCAGGTTCCCTGAACGTCCCATAAACTGTCTCCCTCCTCCATCCATCCTCCAGGAGCAGCAGGTGATGGTGTGCCAGATGCTGCAGCAGCAGAGGCAGCGGGAGCTGCAGCGCCTCACGCTGGCCGGAGGCCTCCCCTCCACCCCCCCTCCCCCGGCCTGCTGACCTCGGCCTCGCCCCTGCAGGGCGGCGGCCTCTTCGGCCTGCTGGACAACGCGCTCCACAAGCCCGGGGTGAGCGCCGCTGCGGGACTTCTAGCCCTGATCCGAGTTTTAGGAATAAATTGTTTGAAATTTTTTAAACCGCCGTGTGATTGTTGTATCTTCAGGCTGCAGGTGGAGACAAGAACGGGTGACGGACGCGTCTTGATTTCACCGGAGCGGCTCGAATGAAGACACGCCCCCTTGGAGGACTTAGGTCAACGTGACTGCTCAACATTTTTCTTCTTCTTCTGTCATCTTTTTATCGTACGCCCTCTTTTTATGAATGTATAACAGGATGGACTGAACCCTGGAGGTGACCTTTGTTGTTGTTTATATCGGAGGTTTCTTCTAGGTTTTGTTTTTGTGTCGGCAGCTTTTCAGAGAGCGTGAATGCAGTGGTCTCTCTTCTTAAATTGCACTAATTTGTTACTCGACCAATGGGGCTGCTTTATGAAGGCGGAGCCAGGAGCTCCTGCTCACTCCTGCAGGAGCTTTTTTTTGGGATGAAGTGAGAGTCACAGACGTCCGTCACTTCTTGCAACCTCGACCGTCTTCCTTGATATTGTGTCTTCCCCTCTTCGTGTTCACCTCTTCATCTTCCAGCTGCAGCCTCCAGGATGAATAGACTCATGTCTGATGTGTGGTGCGTGGCGTTGCAACATTAAGCTCGTTATTACCTCAGATGTTTCTGCCACGTATTTTCCATGTCGAGTCATTTCCGTAAATCGCCTTCACTGGATTTAAATGGCCACCGAGAAAATATTGATGTTCGCTCTGAAGCCGCGTTCACACCGGAAGCGTAGAGCGAATATTCGCAACGCTTTACTCGCGTGACCATTTGTGGCGTTTTGCTTTATTCGCGCCTTAGAGGGGGCGGGGCTTATCTCTGTGGCTTTAGTCCGTGGAAACGGTTATCATCTCCTTCATCCACCAGGAAGAACTAACCACGAGTTCTGCTTTAGACTTGTTGAGGACATCCAACGCCCTCGTGTTCGGGTTCATAACATTAATATCATATATATATATATATATGATATATATAATATACATATATATAATATATCATATATATATAATATACATATATAATATATATATATATCATATATTATATATATATATCATATATATAATATACATATATATATATTTCATATACATATCTATAATATATCATATATATAATATATATATATATCATATATATCATATATATAATATACATATATTATATATTTATACATGACAACACAGCTCGGTGACCTTCCCCTCTAGTCTGAATGTCTCTTCCAGCTCCACTAGAGCAGCTGTTGGATCGACCAATGGAGGAGCAGCTCAACTCTGATTGGCTTTCACGACTCGTCGTCAGGCGAATTTTTCGCCAGGGTTGAAATATTAGCGTAATTCGCTTTTGGTGTGAACGCAGCTTTGGGTTTTGATCTGTGTAAATGTAAACATGGCACTTAGCTCGTGGTCCACGGCGCCGCCGCCGCGGTCCACTAGAGACGGGTCGAGTGTTCAGAACCACCGGGAGAGTTTCTAAAAGATTTCCATCTCTTCCCGGTTGCTCTCGAGATTAAGCAGACGAAACCAAACATTTGGAAAATGTAAGAAATTTATAGTTTGTGTTCACTTAGCATGTTAGCGGCTAACGGAGTAAATCACCCACCGCCCCCTTCGCTCGGTACTGAAAGGCCACCAGGACTGACTTTTGATTGATGTGAATATTTTGCACTCCTCTTTCCTGACGTGTCATTTGTTGATTGTTACTTCCATGCATCGATATTTCCTTTCATGTTCACACCAACTAGATGTTCTTTTAGCAATACTGGATAGATAATAATGCCTTAATGATGCTAGATTTACAGAGAGGAGCCGGAGCCCAGAGGCTTCGGCTCGCTCGTCGTCTTCTAACGTGTTTTTTTTAATCTTTGGGTACATGAGGAAAGTGAAAGCACTCCTTCCCAAAGGCCCGTTTATACTTTTGATAGCCGACTTGATGATTTAAAAGGTTTTTGAGATGTGTAAATAACCGTCTGGTGGTGAACTCGAGTGTCAAAATGATTTTCTATTGTAATGTTTGTGTTCCGATGCAATGCTCTTTAGTCGTTTGTGCTTCAGAGAACTGAGAAACGAGGATTTTACGGCACAGCGACGTCATAGGAGGCGTGAACTGTTCTTCTTCAGGTTTCAAGGCGTGTGATGCAGAGTGTAGCTGCTAGCCGGCGTTACCGGTGACCTCCGCTGCAGGGCTGTTGGACTCATTGCGTAACTCTCCTTCCACTTCAGTAGTTCTACTCACAAAGGATCCTCACGTAGCTCTTCTGTTTTGTTTTTATTTCATCCTGTGTTTCTCCCTTCAACTTGATCTCCCTTTTACATGTGATAGCTCGAGCGCTAGCATATTTAGTTAGCAGCTAACGTAGGCGTGGTGGAGGAACTGCCAGCGGCTCACTGGTCTGACCAGGGTTCATACGCTCATGGAACACATGGAACACGTGGAACACAAACATGGAACACGTGGAACACAAACATGGAACACATGGAACACAAACATGGAACACGTGGAACACAAACATGGAACACGTGGAACACAAACATGGAACACATGGAACACGTGGAACACAAACATGGAACACATGGAACACGTGGAACACAAACATGGAACACGTGGAACACGTGGAACACAAACATGGAACACGTGGAACACAAACATGGAACACGTGGAACACACACATGGAACACGTGGAACACATGGAAAAGTCCCGGAAGTTTTTAATAATGGTTATTTCCAGGCCTGAAAAAGCCTGAAAAATATGTAATCCCAAAAGTTTTGGAAAGGTTATGTAAATGTGTTATATGTTTATTTACGCAGTTTGATTAAAAGAATAAACATTTATATAAATATTCATTCTTTTAATCAAACTATTATCTCTGAAGGTATTTACACATTTCACAAAATGTTTGGTCGGCGAAATTTAGTTTAAAAGTCCTGTAAATCCATCAGTCCCCATGAGTATGAGCCCTGTGATGAATACTGTAGCAATGACACGGGGAATGTTGATTCTGTGGATGAAGACACGAGACATGACTCCAGGTGAGGGGTCAGCAGGGGACAGGTGAGAAGTCAGCAGGGGGTCTCTGGACGGGTCTCTGGACGGGTCTCTGGGGGGTCTCTGAAAAGTCTAGAAGGTCTCTGAAAGGTCTCTAGAGGGTCTCGAGGGTTTCTGAAGGGTCTCTGGAGGGTCTCTGAAAGGTCTCTAGAGGGTCTCTGAAAAGTCTCTAGAGGGTCTCTGAAGGGTCTCTGAAAAGTCTCTAGAGGGTCTCTGAAGGGTCTCTGAAAGGTCTCTAGAGGGTCTCTGGAGGGTTTCTGAAGGGTCTCTGGAGGGTCTCTAGAGGGTTTCTGAAGGGTCTCTGGAGGGTCTCTAGAGGGTCTCTGAAGCGGTTTCTTTCTCGTGTTGCACTGGGGCATTTTGGGCCCAACTGTAAATTGTTTTTTTTAAGTACCTTTTTTAAAATTGTCTTGGAATAAGAGTTGTATACTTTTTAACATGTTTGTGTAAAAACACATGCATTCTTTAACGCGCTGAATTTCTTTGGGATAACCAATGTTCTGAATGTTGTACTGTGTATTTTTTTTAATGTATTACCACATGTTAAGCACCTGAAGGAGGTTTGATGGGGATGTGAAATGCAGTGACGTCTCGGATGTGTTGCTAAATACCAAGTTATAACTATGCATCATTTTAAATGCATTGTTTAAAAAATTTAAATAAAATGAAATAAGCACTGAATTAAAAAAAGAAGGAAAAAAAAGTCAAGATGTTGGCATTGTACAGTGTATTTGTTTGAGAGAATTGGTGAAAACAAATTTGACATTATTCAGATTTTAAAGCCCTGTAAAGTATTTTGATATTTTTGTGTGTAACATTTAAAAAAAACGATTTAAGACGACCTTTTTTTGTCAATAAATGTATTTTACTGAGTTGTTTTTACATTTTCTCTCCGGTGTTGAATGACTCATGTCTGTTATCAGTGTGTGTACTTGAGTTGAGAGGAATGTGGAAATTAATTCATAACTTTTTAGTCACTAATATTAAGAGATACTAAGTCATTAATCTCTTTATTATGAGATACTATCTCATAATAATGATAGTATCTCATAATAAAGAAATGCTACGTCATTATTATGAGACAGTATCTCATAATAATGATAGTATCTTTATTATGAGACAATATCTGTTAATAAAGAGATAGTAGCTCATAATAATAATAGTATCTATTTATTATGAGACAATACCTCAGAATAAAGAGATAGTAGCTCATAATAATGATAGTATCTTATAATAATAGTATCTCTTTATTATGAGACAGTATCTCAGAATGAAGAGATAGTAGCTCATAATAATGATAGTATCTCATAATAATAGTATCTTATTATGAGACAGTATCTCTTTATTCTGAGACAATATCTCAGAATAAAGAGATAGTATCTCATAATAATATATATTTATTATGAGACAGTATCTTATAATAATAATAGTATCTCTTATTATGAGACTATCTCAGAATAAAGAGATAGTAGCTCATAATAATGATAGTATCTCATAATAATAGTATCTTATTATGAGACAGTATCTCTTTATTATGAGACAATATCTCAGGATATTATAGTTATATTATAGTATCTCATAATAATGATAGTATCTAATAATAATATATATTTATTATGAGACTATCTCATAATAATAATAATAGTATCTCTTTATTATGAGACAGTATCTCATAATAATAATAGTATCTCTTTATTATGACGAGACAGTATCTCAGAATGAAGAGATAGTAGCTCATAATAATATATATTTATTATGAGACAGTATCTTATAATAATAATAGTATCTCTTATTATGAGACTATCTCAGAATAAAGAGATAGTAGCTCATAATAATGATAGTATCTCATAATAATAGTATCTTATTATGAGACAGTATCTCTTTATTATGAGACAATATCTCAGGATATTATAGTTATATTATAGTATCTCATAATATATATTTATTATGAGACTATCTCATAATAATAATAATAGTATCTCTTTATTATGAGACAGTATCTCATAATAATAATAGTATCTCTTTATTATGACGAGACAGTATCTCAGAATGAAGAGATAGTAGCTCATAATAATGATAGTATCTCATAATAATAATAGTATTTCTTTATTATGGGACAGTATCTCAGAATAAAGACATGGTACCTCATCATTTTTAAATGTCCGGATCCTAGTTGTCTCTCAGTGGCAGCAATGGGCTTCCATGTGTTCCAGCAGCGGAAGTTCAGCAGGTATTTGTGTTCTTGACCGGCGGGTTTTACCTTTTTTATATGTAACCAATGAAAGGAGGAGAAGAGGGAGAAGGAGGAAGAGGGCAGAGGAGTGGCTTCAGAGGAGCAGCAGGAGCCATGTTGTAACGCTGGAGAACAGCGCGGTGTGTGCAGCAGCCTGTTAGTTCAATCCTGTGTCTTCAGAGGACTGAGCTTCATCTCCTTTAGTTCCACGGGAAGTTGAGATGAACTCGAGCCGCTTCCTGGTCGCGCTGCGCAGAGGAGGGACGCAGAGCTGCAGGACGGCGGCTTCCTCGTCCACGGTGAGCGGCCGCGGAGCAACACGATGACAGCCACTCACTGGGTTTATTATTTATTATATCTATTTGTTTATTAGCCTCTCTCGTCTCCTCTCTTCTTCTTTTATCTCTCTCACGTTTGGCTGAGTATTGACAATAAATCTAGAGTCGGAGAGCTTTTCTTTTTCTTTTCAACACTGACACAAAACACGACACCTAGTGGTTCAGATCTGAACTGTGCAAGAACTTTATTATGAATATATATATATATATATGTATAATTTTTTTTTAGAGAGATATATATATATGTACATTTTTAATATTTATAGAAATACATTTATATATTTTGTATATATATTATATATAGAAATGAATTTATAGATATATTTTTATATAATTTTTTTATATTCTTACATTCTTTTATATGATTATAAGATTTTTTAAACATTTACATACATTACATAGATTTTTAATGTATATACATTTACATAGATTTTTTGTTTATATATGTATAATGTTTTTTAATATTCATATCTTTTTTGATATATATATATATATATATTTTAAAAGACATCAAAATATAAATATTTTAAATATATATATATCTAATACATATATATGTGTGTGTATATATATATATATATGCAAATTCCTCTGATTGATTACCCAGTTCTCTGGGCTGTGGCTCATGTAGTGAAGAGTCCTTCTGTCTGCAGGCCCAGTCCACGCAGCCTGTCGCTGCAGCTCGGCTGCCCTACAGAGCCAAGGTGTCTGCTGGGAAACGCTACGCCTGGTGCGCTTGTGGACACAGCAAGAAACAGGTGAGTGTGTGTGTGTGTGTGTGTGTGTGTGTGTTTGTGTGTGTGGGTGGGTGTGCTGGGTGTGGCGTGGCATCTCAGGGTTCAACTTTCACCTGGGCTAAAAGAAGGAAGCCAGTCACCTAGATTCACAGCTTATTTAGTTTACAAGATCCCTTCTAAAAGGAGTTTGCTCTTCCTGTTTTGACAAAGAATGACAATAAACATCACAGTCATAGTTGTCATTTATTACATTTTCACACTTCATACGTCACTTCAAACTAGTCAGATGTGTCCAGAGATCATCAGTAATGTAGAGTAGACGGCCTAACTAGATTCACTTCATTAATAGATGTATGTATATATATTTTTATATTTGAATATATATATTTATATTTGTATATATATATATAAATATAGTTATATATATATATATTAAAATGTTTATAATAAAAATATAAATTTATATATATATTTATAATCAGTAATTTAACCACATGGATAAGTAGTTCATAAAACCCCACTTAAAAATATCAGAAGTATCCCTTAAAGCAGGGGTGCTCACACTTTTTCAGCATGCGAGCTACTTATTATGTGACCAAGTCAAGGCGATCGACCGACGGGGCTAGTAAGTGTGCTCACCTGCCGCGCGCGAGCCGGGAAGAGTTGTTGACGGGGGGGTGCTAGTGACTTTTTCTTTGCTCCGTCCCGATGCGCGCAAACCGGTGTCGGGAGCTCCGCGGCGCACGAGACGGCGGGCAGAGGACTGTCAACGCAACACGTAGAGACAGAAATGACATGCTGCTGCTGTAATGTGGCGCTATAGAGAAAGTGACAGGGGGGCGGGCCAATTCTTTTTTATGTCATGCGATCTACCAATATTACGCCGCGATCGACTGGCAGGTCGCCGCGATCGACCGGTCGATCGCGATCGACGTATTGAGCACCCCTGCCTTAAAGTAAGGCCTGAGTAACTGACACACCTAAATTAGTTAGCTTTACAATAGAATAAAACCTCTATATATAAATACCTATTTTTCGTGTCTTTACTTTCTTTTTCCTCTTTCCGTCAGCCTTTTTGTGACGGGGCTCACAAGTCAAAAGCTCCGAGCATCTCTCCTCTGCGCTTCACGCCGGACAAAGACCGGACGGTCATGCTTTGTGCCTGTAAGCAAACCAAAGGTCCTCCGTACTGCGACGGCTCGCACTTCAAGGTCATCTTCCAGGATTTAATGAAGTCGATAAAGGGTGTCTTTAAATAAAGTCCAGTAAATGTAATAGAAAGTGAAATTGTATCGTCTTCATACTTGTCCAATGTTGTAAATCCATTAAAACATGCCTGGAAAAATAACCAATGTGTTGTGTCAATGTCATGCATAAAGTGGTGTGCACCCGAAGAAAAATACTTTAATTTTTTTAAATTTAAGTAAGTACTTTAAGGCAAATGTGTCCAGCTGCAGCGGCTGTTCGGTCTGGTTTCTCTGAACAGTTGTCCAAGGACATCAGAATAAAGATGGTTCACTTCCACCAACAAGTAGAAGGCTACAACAGTTGAAGTCAGAGCAAAACGTGGAAGACCTGCACAGAGCTGGTACAGACTAAATTATTATTATGCCAATTGTGGGCCGTGCAAGGTCATTCAAGGTTGCGATGTTAATTTATTGTCATCGTTCATAAAAAAGAAAACACAAATGATATGGCGGCAAGCTCTCTCTCTAATCAAGATGGAGAAGGGTGAACAGGCCTCGCTCGCTCTCATTCTCTCTCATGTGTTTAGAGTATTTGTATTATCATACATTGTCACATTTCTGGAAACTATATAAAACATTAAATATGAAATATAAACTGTCCTACAGGTCCCCAAATTCCAAGAGACGAATGAGTACCGAGGACATGACCTCTGCTCTCTGGTTGTGGCTCCGGTCCTGCGGTGTTGTGGACTGTAAATCAATTCCGTTCAATCTGCGACTAACCGGCCTCCGGATTGGTTCAACTGCGTGCACGTGACTCGACCGGAAGTGATTCCTCCAATCACGTCGCTCCGTTCTTAGGTTGTTGTTGTCATTACGTACTGTTTCCAACGTATTTGCGACTGATACTCTCTTCTGTTTGTTTTACCGTTTCTATTTCCTGTAGTTTTTACCGTTTATATTCCCTGTAGTTTTTACTGTTTCGGCGTTTCTCAATATGCGTACTTGTGTGTACTTTCCTCTACTCGTGACTCGTGAAACGTCATCAGTCTCAGCCCGAGTACATGTTCACATTCAAAGCACGGTCAAAATGCCCGGATGTGACGATCCTCCCACTTTCCGGAGGATGCATCAGAGGAGACTTGTGCGTACTTTGGCCAGCAGATATCCCAGAATGCATTTCACCAGCAACCGGAAACAATAGCGGAGGAGAAAATAAACAACTGACAGTTGACTTTTTATAAATACTACTGTTGTTGAGTCACGGGATGTAATTTTAGGATGTTTTGTTTATTTGACTGTAAAAAATAATTTACAGTGAATAATTAGAGTAAACTCAGGAGCAAGAACAGCTGATGTGGTGACGTCATCAAGTCAGCTGCTGTTCCAATCGCAGGAAGACCGTCCTCCCGTTGTCCCGTCCTTGGACTCCCAAAGAACACAAGTCTGTACTCGTGTACTTTGAATTGAGAAACGCCGTTTATTTTTCCAGTAGCTGTAACGTAATTGTGACGTCAGGTCCACTGTTGTCGGAGCGCTATTTCGAGCAGCTGCCGTTGCGTTGGCAACATGAACACGTTGGTGACCAAATTAGATTACAAATGGATCCGTTTGACCCTGCGGCGACCTTGGAAAACAGCTGCGACGGCTTCCAAGGTAAACGCAGTCCTCATTTTGTACCCTCTGCCTTTTTGTAAATATGACATGTGTGTTAACGATTCTGACGTAAAGTTGGCTTTTATCAAACAGCTACGAATAAATATGTATTATATATATTTGAAGATCTGAATACAGTTTTGAGTCACTTAATTGTCTCACGTAACTCAACACGTTCCACTCTTATCAATATTTCTCACGAGCTCCCGCTCGGCTAACTGTAACCATGGCAACCGTAGCTCGTCTCGCCCCGTGTCTGTCTGCGCTTTGTCTGCGCGCAGCCGCAGCTTTGACTCTCTCGAGCACATGGAGTCCGGCGGAAACAGTCAGCAGTGCTCGGCTTCTCTTCACCGGGAACAGCTAAAAAAAAAAAAGGTCAACAAATAATAACTAGAAAATGCATTTCCTGCTGAAAATGCGTTGGAATGCTAACATTTGAAAGCTTGAAGCTGAAAAATAAAAAATTAATTGCTCAAAATGTTTGAAAACAGCTAAAAATGACTGAAATATGAAATGAATAACTGAAAATGTCTGAATTTAGCTGAAATAAAAATAAATTAAAGCTGAAGATAGCTTAAAATAGCTGCCAACAGCTAAAATAGGCTGAACATAGCTTAAACATCTGAACATATCAAAAAGGGAAACTTCCTGCTGAAAATGTTGAAGCACAAACATATTGGGTGGAAATGTATAACTGGAAAAGATAAGCAAAACTTTAACTTCTAAATATTCAAAGATATGAATCACAACCCAAGAAATGAGAGAGAGGGGGGAAAGTCAGACATGAGAACCAGAGAGAAAAATAAATTGAGACAGGAGAAAGACAAATGAAAAAAGAGAGGGAGAAACTGAACGGCTGAAGCATTCCAACTAATAATCCACCTGGAGTGTTTGAACCATGCGGGCTTCCGTTGAACATACCGCTTTAAGAGCACATCCACACAGGTGTTTACACCTCCAGTTAATTAGAGTCTCGCGCAGGTAGACGGTTACCAAACTGTTATTAAAGGTGAAGTCGTCCCACCTTAACTGGTCTGACGAAACCAGAGATTCAAGGTTCAGTCCATCCACACAGCCTATGGACGTCATAATTAAACTCTGAATGATGTATTGTTTACTCTGTAATGGTCAGAGTGTAATGATGATTTAAACCCCCTAACAGGCCCGGCTGTGTGGGCGTGGACTGCCCCTGGCTCTCTGCTCTGTTTGGTTAGTAAAAATAAGTATATATTAACTCTGAATTATTTATTATAATAATTACAACGGTCAGAGTTAATATGTATTTACTTTTACTTTAACCACCATTTACAAGGCAGAACACGTCGTTTTTTAAGTGCAGTGTTTGCCCCCTGGACCACGACGACACGTCTTTAAACACACCGGCGTGTGCTCCTCGGGCCTCAGGCCCGGCTCGCCACGCTCCCTCCAGGACCGGTCGTGCCCTCTAAGAAGCCCTTCAAGGTGGAGCTGGTGGCTGGAAAGCGTTACTCGTGGTGCACCTGTGGACACAGCAGCAAACAGGTGAGACCGCCCTCTGGCTTTTACCTGGCCTCTGAAGTTCTGCGTGTTCCCTAAACACATCCTCCTCCTCCTCTACCTCCACCTGATGGACCGTGGAGGTCTGGATGGTGGAATATGCCGACTACCAACTCTTCATCCACTCTGTCATCTTCATTGTGTTGTTCCTGTGTTTTAATGTGTGTGTAATGATTCCTTCTGGTCACATGACATCTATGACACCTGTCCATCCTGGAGAGGGATCCTCCTCTGTTCTCTCCTCAAGGGTTCTGACCTTTTACCCTGAAGGGTTGTTTGGGAGTTGTTCCTGATCCCATGTGAGGTCAAAGGTCAAAGGTCAGGGATGTCTATGTGAACAGATTGTAAAGTACTCTGAGGGGAATTTGTAATGTGTGAAAATGGGCTAAACAAATAAACTGAATTGAATCTCTTTATTATTTATCTTTCAGCCTTTCTGCGACGGCGCCCACCGGACCAAAGCCCCGGGCCGGTCCCCGCTGCGCTTCGTCCCCGAGGAAGACGCCACGCTTTGGTTGTGTGGGTGCAAGTATTCAGCCGACCCGCCTTACTGCGACGGCACGCACAAGCAGGACTTCATTGTTTCCGCCACGTTGCACGAACAAGCGGACCCTTAAAGGACGGAGCGTTACGCCGCCTCCATCACAGCGGCGCCCGTGAACTGACGGAGCGCTCTGGCAACGACGGGGTTAATGACGAGGTCGAGGCCACAGCCGACGATTTCAATTTTTTTTTTGCTTTGTCTTTTCTATAGGAGGGACGGCGGGCACGTGCACAGACGTGCCGGGGGGGGCAGGTGCTCAAACCCCCAAAAAAGGGCACCATCGCCAAAATGACGGATCTATTGATCACTGTCACCTGAAGTTAGCAAGGAGTTGGTTGTTACGCAACACCTGAACATATAAACACATAAACTACCTAAACACATTGTTAAAGAACTCTTTGCATTTGATTATTGTTAATTTCAGTGTAGAAATAGTGTACATAAGAAATATTCTCTAATATTATAACATAAATCCATTTAATTTGAAACCTTCAAAATAAAAGCACAGAATGTTTTTCTTACATTTCTTTAAGAAAAGGTGATAATGTGTCTTTCAAGCCGTCAGGGGCCACATAAAACGAAAATATCTCTAATATTATAACATAAATCCATTTAATTTGAAACCTTCAAAATAAAAGCACAATATATTTTTCTTACATTTCTTTAAGAAAAGGTGATCAAATGTCTTTCAAGTTGTTAGGGGCCTCATAAAATGATGTGGCGGGCCCGCGGGCCTTATGTTTGACACCTGTACTCGAGAGAATGGATTTACAAGGGAAACTACTGTGAAGTGCGTTCACGTGTGACGTCATCCTCTCATGGTGATGAAGTGTAACTACAATCTGTCAAAAAGGCATTTTATCTTCCCGTTTAACTTTTGGGAGATCATTTCATCTACTTTGGGTTTTAACCCGTCCGTGATGATGTTGTGAAATATGAAAACAAGACGATAAAATGACGACGGCCTGTAATACCGAGACTTACCACACGGAGCCTCGGTGTGGAGAACGAGAGGGAAGCGTCGGTCCGCCATGCAGCAGGCGGCCGTGCTCCTGAGCTCCTGACTGACGGTCCGTCGGGGCCTCTCGGCCGTCAGCTGGTCACGGCGTTGGCTGCTTACCTTTAGGCTTACTTGAGTTAGAAACTCTCCAGAGTGAACGAGGGAATCAGAAATACAATAAATAACTGTCAACATCTCTATTCTTTGCATCAATATTATTATAATATTTTTTTCCATTGAATTGTATATTTGAACTGAAGTAGTTCATCTGTATATCAGTTATAGAGTCCGAATTAGCATAAAATATCATGATGACCCTGAAATGACGTCTCTTGTGTTATTAGAGAAAGCAGCAAAACTACAAAGCAACATCACTTGATTGAACCAAGATAATGGAGCAACATTTACATCACACACACTCTTTCTGACACTCTCACACACACACACACACTCTCTCTTTCTGACACTCACACATACACACACCAAAAGTAAGCTAATGTCTCTCACTCACACACATTCCAAAAGTTAGCTAATGTTTCTCTCACTCACACTCTCACAAACACACACAACAAAAAGATGCAAATGTCACACAAAGTTTTTTTCTTTTTTTTTAAAGCTCCATTTTCACAGAGTCATAAACAGGACAGGCAGGTCAGAAATACCTAGTAAGTAAACATTTTTATTGACCTAAAACATGCACATATGGCTGAAAAAAGAAAAAAAAAGTATAATTGTTTGTTGAAAAAGAAAAAAAGGAATGTTGAAATTTATGGAACTACAACAAACATGGCAACCCAAAAAACAAACAAAAAGCCCTTTTTGAGCTCTTGGATCGCCGTGAGAGAAAAACAACCAAGATGGCCTCGCGGCGCCGTGAGAACGAGACGCTGCTGGACAATACTGACGGGACTGAGACGAGGACAGAGTGCATCGGCACTTTAACGGACGCGGCACCGCGCCTCGTTGCTATGGAAACCAATCGGCGCGGATGCAGCGTGAAATGAAACGGACCGCCGCGTCTACGATACAAAACGATTACGGTATCTTGTATAAAAGATAAGTTTATACATATGTACGCACACATGCTCACATTTGATACATACTGTACAAGTTTGTATGTGTGCACTGCTCTAGTCTAACACACATAAACACGCACACGCACACGCACATACATACAAGTGTCTGTTTGGCTGCACTTCAGTCCTTCACCACTGGGAGGCGATGACAGTGATCTGCCTCCCGTTAGTCCGGCGCGTCGTTTCTCTCCGTTCAGAAAGAAGAAAAAAAGAAGGGAGCAATCCACACACTGTCCTCCCCCCCGCCGCCGCCGCCCGGCGCCGCCCACGTTAGGTCGTCGGAGGGACGCCGCTTTTGTCGCCCCCCCTCGCCCCCGCCTCCTCTTTGGCGCCCGTGCCGTTGACAGTCACCTTGCGAGCGCCCTGTTTGGAGGCGGCGGCGGCGGCGTGCCGCTGAGTGTTGTTGGTGGCCACGGCGGTGCCGTTGGAGCTCTGGACGCCGGCGGCGGCGGCGGCGGAGAGGTTGTGGGAGGCGGGGCCGGACTGCGAGGAGGCCCGGGGGGGCGGGGCCGCGGCCGGACTGTGGACCTTGTCGCTCTGGGAGTCGCTCTCCGACGTGGGGCTGGTGTTCACGCCGTCGGAGTGGCCCTGGGCGGCGGACTGCGGCGCCCGCCGGCGCTTCCTGGTGGGCTTGACGAGGTACTGCAGGGGGATGGGTCCGGTCTGCAGAGGGGGGGAGGGGCTCAGCTCGGTTATTACGCAGCGACTTCGATTATGTGAATCAAATAATAATAATTACGAGCGGTTGATGAGAATAATGAGACAAATAAAGGTAGTTTAACTTTAACTTCACTTCATTTAGTCATGTTACATTCATACACCGCAGACACAGCTAGAGGGAACCATCCAGGGTTAAGTGCCTTGCTCAAAGGACACACCGACCAGGGTGGGGATCGAACCACCAACCCTCTGATTGGAAGACAGACCTGCTGACCCCTGACCTTTTTGCTTATCCTTTTACTTCAAACAAAAACTCAATAAAGTGGTGTGAGCGACTGAGTGTTCAATCCCCGCCCTACTCGACGTGCCCTTGAGCAAGACACTTAACCCCGAGTTGCTCCCCGTAGCTGTTCTACGGCGTGTGAATGTGAGTCACTGAGGATAACGTTATGTAATGTTATCTTCATTGTGATGATTATTTAAAACATTGAAGTGTCATGAATATTATTTTGATTATTTTAAAGCAAAACAATTATTTAAAAAAGCCTAAATGAGCCCCAGCGTTGCACCGGGGATCTTTCATGAATATGAATACGGAGAGTTTAATTTAAATGAAAATAGTCCCAAACAAACACGCCACGTGTTTTGGGAGATTACTCAGCAGTTTGATATTATATATATATATTCAGTAAAGATGATTGGCTGAGAGCCACAGAGGGCTGGACTGTATCTCATTAGATTTGTTGACAACAACAACAACAACATAGCATCGCACCAGACAACATGCACACGTCTGAATATCACAGTCCATATAAAAAGGATGCTCAAGCATCACAGAGCGTCAGCCACGGCCGCAGAAACTTTGACTATAAACACGCAAAACTAAAATAACTGAGATGGAAACTAGACTCAAAAGTCGTCGTTAACGACGACGTCATCGTGATGAAGAGCACACCGGTCGGGATCTTAACCCCCCAATCCTGTTTTGGAGAATCTAAAACTAAAGACTTCCCCCCATGCGTCCACGTACTGCCAATTATCAATTTAGGAACATCTAGGATGTCCCCGTGTCACGGGGGTTTCAGTTCGTAAACGTCCTGGAGACGAAGAGGAGGGCGACGCAAGAGAGATGAAGGTGACCGCGGTCAGAGGAGTGAGCGCTGCCACTCACTCGTCTCCACTCGTAGAAGTAGGCGATGTCCATGAGGGTGTAGTAGTCCTTCAGGGGCTCGTCTCCATACAGCACCTCCACCTGCAGCACGGAGGAACACATTTCAGTGTATTTATTGCAATGTATTTGTTGTAATATATTTATAGTTATATATTTATTGTAATGTATTTATTATAATAAATACATTATAATAAATACATTATAATGTATTTATTGCAATGTATTTATTGCAATGTATTTATTGAAATTTATTCATTTTAATTTATTTATTGTAATGTATTTATTGAAATTTATTTATTTTATTTATTGTAATGTATTTATTGTAATGTATTTATTATAATATATTTATTGCAATGTATTTATTGTAATGTATTAATTATAATAAATACATTATAATGTATTTATAAATACATTATATTTAATGTATTGCAATGTATTTATTGCAATGTATTTATTGCAATGTATTTATTGAAATTTATTTATTGTAATGTATTTATTGAAATTTATTTATTTTAATTTATTTATTGTAATGTATTTATTGACATTTATTCATTGTAATTTATTTATTGTAATGTATTTATTAATGTAATGTCATTTATGTTTTAACTGTACATGGTCCCTTTTAAATAAACATAATTATAATAAGTAATGTATTTATTGTAATATATTTATTGCAATATATTTATTGTGATTTATTTATTGTGATGTCTTTATTGTAATGTTTTTATTTATAAGTCAAAATCAGCCGCCAGAGCATCGTTGTGTAAATTTGAAACTGTTAACAAGTCGTGAAGTCAAAGTCCTGTAAGACGGGAAAGCATCTTCCAACCCCCACAAGTCACAGCTGAACAACAACAACAACAACAACAACAACTCTAAAGACCAACGGGAGCTAACAAATTATTCAAAAGGTCAAACGTTGGGCGTGTTTTAGTCAGCGGATGTTTTAACACGGAGCAAGAGATGCACAGTTCTAATAAATAAAGTAATTATAGCGATGCCGTTATTGTAATTATTGAACAATTATAAATGCAGTCTCACTTATACACGTAATGGAACAGCGCCATACATGTTTCACATCTGTACTGACCAATCAAAATCGTTCCTCCTTTACTGAACATTTAAAAGCAGTATGATTGGTTGTGTGGACGCATGACACGCCGTCGCCTCACAGCGTTGTTATGATCACACAACATCATTCATTCCCACCGTATGAACAGAAGTCTAATGTTCACCCTGCAGCTCTATGCAGATACAGAGGGAGGGAAAGTATTCAGACCCCTTGACAGGTGTGTGTTGTATAGACAGGTGTGTGTTGTATAGACAGGTGTGTGTTATATAGACAGGTGTGTGTTGTATAGACAGATGTGTGTTGTATAGACAGGTGTGTGTTGTATAGACAGGTGTGTGTTGTATAGACAGGTGTGTGTTGTATAGACAGGTGTGTGTTGTATAGACAGGTGTGTGTTATATAGACAGATGTGTGTTGTATAGACAGGTGTGTGTTATATAGACAGGTGTGTGTTGTATAGACAGGTGTGTGTTATATAGACAGGTGTGTGTTGTATAGACAGGTGTGTGTTGTATAGACAGGTGTGTGTTATATAGACAGGTGTGTGTTATATAGACAGGTGTGTGTTGTATAGACAGGTGTGTGTTGTATAGACAGGTGTGTGTTATATAGACAGGTGTGTGTTGTATAGACAGGTGTGTGTTATATAGACAGGTGTGTGTTGTATAGACAGGTGTGTGTTGTATAGACAGGTGTGTGTTATATAGACAGGTGTGTGTTGTATAGACAGGTGTGTGTTGTATAGACAGGTGTGTGTTGTATAGACAGGTGTGTGTTGTATAGACAGGTGTGTGTTATATAGACAGGTGTGTGTTGTATAGACAGGTGTGTGTTGTATAGACAGGTGTGTGTTGTATAGACAGGTGTGTGTTGTATAGACAGATGTGTGTTGTATAGACAGGTGTGTGTTGTATAGACAGGTGTGTGTTGTATAGACAGGTGTGTGTTGTATAGACAGGTGTGTGTTGTATAGACAGGTGTGTGTTGTATAGACAGGTGTGTGTTGTATAGACAGGTGTGTGTTGTATAGACAGGTGTGTGTTGTATAGACAGGTGTGTGAGCCTTTCCTCATCAAGTCCAATCAGTGTATTTAACCAGCTGGACTGTCGACCATCTGAAGGAGGACCAGAAGAGATGAAACAGCAAAGGCTCTGAATACTTATCACCGTGTGAGATTTCACTTTTTCTGTTTTAATAAATTTGCAAAAATTTCTACATTTCTGTTTTTTCCCGTCCAGATGGGGAGCTGAGTGACATTTATGAGAAATAAAATTAACTTTTTTTGATTTTGGCAAATGGCTGCAAGGAAGCAAAGAGTGAACATTTTAAAAGGGTCTGAATACTTTCTGTACCGACTGAAGGTCGAAGCCACGGCAGGAGTCTCAAAAACACAAACAAATGTGTAGCGACTCACAAACAAATGTGTAGCGATTCACAAACAAATGTGTAGCGACTCGAACAAATGTGTAGCGACTCAAACAAATGTGTAGCGACTCAACCAAATGTGTAGCGACTCAAACAAATGTGTAGCGACTCACAAACAAATGTGTAGCGACTCAAACAAATGTGTAGCGACTCACAAACAAATGTGTAGCGACTCACAAACAAATGTGTAGCGACTCAAACAAATGTGTAGCGACTCAAACAAATGTGTAGCGACTCACAAACAAATGTGTAGCGACTCAAACAAATGTGTAGCGACTCAAACAAATGTGTAGCGACTCAAACAAATGTGTATCGACTCAAACAAATGTGTAGCGACTCAAACAAATGTGTAGCGACTCAAACAAATGTGTAGCAAACAAATGTGTAGCGACTCAAACAAATGTGTAGCGACTCACAAACAAATGTGTAGCGACTCAAACAAATGTGTAGCGACTCAAACAAATGTGTAGCAAACAAATGTGTAGCGACTCAAACAAATGTGTAGCAAACAAATGTGTAGCGACTCAAACAAATGTGTAGCAAACAAATGTGTAGCGACTCAAACAAATGTGTAGCAAATAAATGTGTAGCGACTCACAAACAAATGTGTAGCGACTCAAACAAATGTGTAGCGACTCACAAACAAATGTGTAGCGACTCACAAACAAATGTGTAGCGACTCACAAACAAATGTGTAGCGACTCAAACAAATGTGTAGCGACTCACAAACAAATGTGTAGCGACTCACAAACAAATGTGTAGCGACTCACAAACAAATGTGTAGCGACTCAAACAAATGTGTAGCGACTCAAACAAATGTGTAGCGACTCAAACAAATGTGTAGCGACTCACAAACAAATGTGTAGCGATTCACAAACAAATGTGTAGCGACTCGAACAAATGTGTAGCGACTCAAACAAATGTGTAGCGACTCAACCAAATGTGTAGCGACTCAAACAAATGTGTAGCGACTCACAAACAAATGTGTAGCGACTCACAAACAAATGTGTAGCGACTCACAAACAAATGTGTAGCGACTCACAAACAAATGTGTAGCGACATACAAACGCGAGACACTTGTATATTATTATGGAACGGAAACCCTGGAATGTTCCCCACGATCAATCCGGAGGGAGGTTCTGTGTCTGGGGGGGGGGGCTCACCCGGTAGCTGTTGGGGATGTCCATCTTGCTTCGGAGGAACTTGGCCAGGTGCATGACGGACATGGCCGCCGGGCACTGCAGGAAGCGCTTCCCGTTGGCCTGAGGACAGAGACAGAGGAGGGTCAAGACCAGGACCAGAACCAGGACCAGAACCACTCTACTGCTGCGCTAACCACCGGAGGACCTGGCCTCACCTTGTCTCCTTCCAACTCGGAATGCTGCCTCTCATTATTTCTGCAGGGAAATATTAAAACACAAAGAAAAAGGTGTGAAATAAAACAACATTATACATTCAGAGTCAGCACACAGGTCTTATTCATGTCACTTATTATTTCTTAGTTATACACTACCGTTAAAAAGTGTGGGGTCACGTAGAAATGTCCTTATTTTTCAAAGCTCTGTTTTTTCAATGAAGATAACATTAAATTAATCATAAATACACTCTCTACATAGTTAATGTGGTACATGACTATTCTCTGGTGTGTAATGGTACATTGTGTTATCGCCTTAGAAGACTAGCGGAGGGGTAGAAAACCCTTTAAACCCTTTTTATGTGAGCGCAGCTGAAAACAGTTATGCTGCTGAGAGAAGCTATAAAACTGGCCTTCCTTTGAGCCACAAGTAGAACTACATTAATATTTACATTAAAAATCATTATTTATAATCTCGTCAATGTCTTGACTAGATTTTATATTAATTTAATAAATAAAAGTGTGAGTTTTCATAGAAAACACCAAATTGTCTGGCTGACCTCAAACTTTTTAACGGTAGTGTACCAGGATGCATTATGGGATGGGCCTCCAGCAGCCACACCCTCCCCCCATGCAGCCTTACCTCAGACTCTGTATTTCTTCTGCTTTAACTTTAATATTTACAATAAAAATCGTTATTTATCACCTTTTCAATGTCTTGACTATATTTTTAAATTCACTTATAAATTAATTTGATGAATAAAAGTGAGAGTTTTCATGGAAAACACCAAACTCTTGAACGGTAGCGTGTGTATTTAAGTAATTCCTCCCGAGAGGATCGGGTGGTTTTCCTTCCACTGTTTCTCGGTCTCGGAGCTGAGGGACGGAGGACTTGCTTGTTCCTCTCGTAGAACTGGATGGACAGACTGATGATCTCGTCCTCTGCGATGTTGAACGTCTCCACCACTTCCCCCGGCTCCAGCACGCGGTTCTCGGCGTAGAAGTCCCGCCTCCGCTTCATCTCATCTGGGGTTTAGAAACGCACGTGTCCGTCGGCACAGAAACGCATCGTCGACGGGGAACTCGCAGCCGGATGAACGCTTACCTTTGAACAACCCGGGAACCAGTTTATAGACGATATCTTGGAGAGTTTTGTCGGCCCTGGAAGATAAAACAAATCCCCGTGTGTGAGCGCGACGCTCCCTGCCTGCGTTCACGACATTTAAACCTCCGTGACCTACCTGATGCTGAGCTGCGGACATGTCTTGTGCACCTGAACGTCACATCGAGGGCAGAACTTATTGGTCTCCAGGAAGGCGACGATGCAAGTTTTACAAACTGTACGGCGAGAGAAAAGAGAGCGTTAGAACATCGTGATGTGAAACCTCGACCGGCGAGCCGGACGACTGGGAGCCGTCTTTGAAGAAGTTTCTACGCGAGGGTCAGCGTCAGAAACACAGCGAAGGGAAAAACGGCCCCCAAGAAATATAATGTTGCCCCTGATGTCACGAGGAGAGGAAAAAGATGCTTCGAGAATTTCCTTTAATAATTATGATAATTTAATAGACTTTTGTTTTTGTTCTTTGTTGTGTGTATAATCTGTTTTGCCCGTACACACACAAAAAATCTGTAAATATAATTTTAAATTAGAAAAAAAGAAGTTATACTTGTTAAAAGTTGTTTAAAAAAATGTAATAACAATAAATAACGACAAAGAAATAAGAATAACATTGAATATAATTTATGTTTTCTGGTTGGTTTGTGTTTTAAAAATCTAAGAAAACATTTTGAGTCTGTAGACTACTGCCTAATAGTCTTATTACTGCCTAATAGTCTTATTATTGTCTAATAGTCTTATTACTGCCTAATAGTCTTATTACTGCCTAATAGTCTTATTACTGCCTAATAGTCTTATTACTGCCCAATAGTCTTATTACTGCCTAATAGTCTTATTACTGCCTAATAGTCTTATTATTGCCAAATAGTCTTATTACTGCCTAATAGTCTTATTACTGCCTAATAGTCTTATTACTGCCTAATAGTCTTATTATTGCCTAATAGTCTTATTACTGCCTAATAGTCTTATTACTGCCTAATAGTCTTATTACTGCCTAATAGTCTTATTATTGCCTAATAGTCTTATTACTGCCTAATAGTCTTATTACTGCCTAATAGTCTTATTACTGCCTAATAGTCTTATTATTGTCTAATAGTCTTATTACTGCCTAATAGTCGTATTATTGCCTAATAGTCTTATTACTGCCTAATAGTCGTATTATTGCCTAATAGTCTTATTACTGCCTAATAGTCGTATTACTGCCTAATAGTGTTATTACTGCCTAATAGTCTTATTACTGCCTAATAGTCTTAATACTGCCCAATAGTCTTATTACTGCCCAATAGTCTTATTACTGCCTAATAGTCTTATTATTGTCTAATAGTCTTATTATTACCTAATAGTCTTATTAATGCCTAATAGTCTTATTATTGCCTAATAGTCTTATTACTGCCTAATAGTCTTATTATAGTCTAATAGTCTGATTATTACCTAATAGTCTTATTACTGCCTAATAGTCTTATTACTGCCTAATAGTCTTATTATAGTCTAATAGTCTGATTATTACCTAATAGTCTTATTACTGCCTAATAGTCGTATTACTGCCTAATAGTCTTATTATTGCCTAATAGTCTTATTATTGCCTAATAGTCTTATTACTGCCTAATAGTCTTATTAATGCCTAATAGTCTTATTACTGCCTAATAGTCTTATTATTGCCTAATAGTCTTATTACTGCCTAATAGTGTTATTATTGCCTAAATAGTCTTATTATTGCCTAATAGTCTTATTACTGCCTAATAGTGTTATTATTGCCTAATAGTCTTATTACTGCCTAATAGTGTTATTACTGCCTAATAGTCTTATTATTGCCTAATAGTCTTATTATTGCCTAATAGTCTTATTACTGCCTAATAGTCTTATTACTGCCTAATAGTCTTATTACTGCCTAATAGTCTTATTATTTTCCAATAGTCTTATTACTGCCTAATAGTCTTATTATTGCCTAATAGTCTTATTATTGCCTAATAGTCTTATTACTGCCTAATAGTTACTAATACTTTTTGAATGCCCCTGGATTTCAGTCACTGACGAGGGTTAAGATGTAAACGTCGTCCCTGACGAGGGTTAAGATGTAAACGTCGTCCCCTGACGAGGGTTAAGATGTAAACGTCGTCCCCTGACGAGGGTTAAGATGTAAACGACGTCCCCTGACGAGGGTTAAGATGTAAACGTCGTCCCCTGACGAGGGTTAAGATGTAAAAGTCGTCCCCTGACGAGGGTTAAGATGTAAAGCGTCCCTGACGAGGGTTAAGATGTAAACGTCCCCTGACGAGGGTTAAGATGTAAAAGTCGCCCTGACGAGGGTTAAGATGTAAAAGTCGCCCCTGACGAGGGTTAAGATGTAAACGTCGTCCCTGACGAGGGTTAAGATGTAAGAGTCGTCCTCTGACGAGGGTTAAGATGTAAAAGTCGCTCCCTGACGAGGGTTAAGATGTAAAAGTCGCCCTGACGAGGGTTAAGATGTAAAGTCGCCCCTGACGAGGGTTAAGATGTAAAAGTCGTCCCTGACGAGGGTTAAGATGTAAACGTCGCCCTGACGAGGGTTAAGATGTAAACGACGTCCCTGACGAGGTTAAGATGTAAACGTCCCCTGACGAGGGTTAAGATGTAAACGACGTCCCCTGACGAGGGTTAAGATGTAAACGTCGTCCCCTGACGAGGGTTAAGATGTAAACGTCGTCCCCTGACGAGGGTTAAGATGTAAAAGTCGTCCCCTGACGAGGGTTAAGATGTAAAAGTCGTCCCCTGACGAGGGTTAAGATGTAAACGACGTCCCCTGACGAGGGTTAAGATGTAAACGTCGTCCCCTGACGAGGGTTAAGATGTAAACGTCCCCTGACGAGGGTTAAGATGTAAAAGTCGTCCCCTGACGAGGGTTAAGATGTAAAAGTCGTCCCCTGACGAGGGTTAAGATGTAAAAGTCGTCCCCTGACGAGGGTTAAGATGTAAAAGTCGTCCCTTGACGAGGGTTAAGATGTAAAAGTCGTCCCTGGCGAGGGTTAAGATGTAAAAGTCGTCCCTGACGAGGGTTAAGATGTAAAAGTCGTCCCTGACGAGGGTTAAGATGTAAAAGTCCCCTGACGAGGGTTAAGATGTAAAAGTCGTCCCTTGACGAGGGTTAAGATGTAAAAGTCGTCCCCTGACGAGGGTTAAGATGTAAAAGTCGTCCCTTGACGAGGGTTAAGATGTAAAAGTCGTCCCCTGACGAGGGTTAAGATGTAAAAGTCGTCCCCTGACGAGGGTTAAGATGTAAAAGTCGTCCCCTGACGAGGGTTAAGATGTAAAAGTCGTCCCTTGACGAGGGTTGTAGTCTTGCTTCCTTGAAGAAACGTTACTTTCTCAATTCTTGTTGTTCCGAGTTTGTTGAATTCACTTCTTCTCAGTCACGTTGGATGAGAGCGTCTCCATGACATGTCACACAACAACACTGCCCTACAGTGGCTTCTATGCCAAAGAGGACTGAGCCTCATGCACTGATGTTACATTATCCTGCACACAGATGTTCCCCTTCAGAGGCCCGATTCCCCCCCAAAAAATGAACATTACGGTGGGGCCCCAGTGTGACTCGACCTCACGAGCTCCTGCACACAGTCAGAGGGTCTGAGTAATGTCACGGACACGATGTGCATCATGCATGGATGCTCATGGGGGGGGGGACTCACAGGAGTGCAGGCACTCTACGATGGTCGTGGCATCGATCAGGTAGCCGGCGCACAGCGGGCACGTGAGGTGAGGGTTCACATCCGAGATCTTAATCCGGTTGGGCTGCATGTTATCCATGAGGACCGATCTGCAGGGGGAACACAGAGAGAGAGAGAGAGATGGTGGTGAGCACAGGGGCCGATGAGAGGGACCCCAGAGTGTCTGCTACCCACCGGCCTCAGACTGTCTGCAGCTCGTCCTTGGGAAACCACAACAAAGAGACGCTCATGGCCAACGAGACACGAACTGCAGTGGCGAGGAATAACGCGTAAAGGGGGGGGGGGGGCTATGTGTGTGTGTGTGTGTGTGTGTGTGTTGGACTATCGCATCGGCCCCTGTAGTGGCCCTCATCTTGTGCATCAAGCTCCTCAGACCAGCGGGACCAACAAAGAGACGTTTTTTTTCTTCCATTTGCATTGCAGCCCCCCGGGCGCCGCGCCGTCACGCCCGGGCACCGCACACCGGGGAGAGAGAGAGGGGGGGGGGCAACGGCAACACCGACCGAGGGGTTGCAGGAGCACGCAGGGAAAAGGAAAAGGGGAGAAAGAGAAAAAAAAATCTCACTGGTACACAAAGCAGCCATCTTAAATTCACTGACAGGGCTTGTGCATCAGGAGCGAACAAGAGGCTCAGAATGTGACACCGTGCGCCGCTGTGCGCGCCGCGGCGGGCGGACGGCGACGCGCCCGGTAAACCGCTCGCGGTTCCTACCTGATTAGACATCAAAGTTTCCGCCTCTCCTCCCCAGCGAGGATCCAGGTAAATTATTTTGTGGGACTTGGACACCGAATTTGCAGCAGCGCCAGAAAATGGCTTTTTTTTTTTTTTTTTCAGCATCGTCAGAGGACTGCCCATTTTGGATCACGTGATATTATTTTGTCGCCTAGTTCACGGGGCACACGGGGTACCGGGGCCCCCCCGCTGGCTCCTCACCCTGCACGGGGACACGGCGGCGGCTCTTAGTTCGTGTTCTTTCACCGTAGTTCATTTATTTCGATTTATTTGTGTCGGTACGCTGCACAGGAGAGGGCTCAAGCCCCGCCCCCCCGGGTGTCTCACTGAGATTGTACGGAGAGGCCCTGAAGGCCTCGTGGCCCCGGGCCCGAGCTGCGGGCTGGGCCCTCAAAGGCGTCTGGGGTTTAATTGGGAAAGTGCACCAATTAAATGTTGTTGTTTTTACATTTATTTAAAATAAATATATAGAAATTATATATATATATATATTTATATTCTTACCCCACAGTTTTTTTACACTTATTATATATATATATAGAAGAAATATATATATATATATACACATTAAATATATATACATTTACCCCACATTTTTTTGATTTATTTAATATATATATATATCAATATATATACACATACTACTGGTCAAAAGTTTTAGATCACCTCAATTTCTCCAGTTTCTATTGAAATGTACACAGTTTAATTTCTCAATGTACTCTGCAATTAAAGCAGAGAACAAATAAACAATTGTAAATTAAAAAATAAAATCATGGAATGGTTTTGTTTAACAATGTAATCTAAATGTTTGACACCTTTTGCAGATATAACAGCCGAACACACTCATTCTTTATGCAATGGAAATCAGATATAGTTCATAAAGTTCTTCCAGCTGCACGTTGTGAACCCATCACTCCCTGAAAAATACCTTTTTGTATAACTCTGAAATATAGATTATTTTTCACCTTTTTTGTTTGACCTCTGGCAGTTTTCCGCTGACCTTTGTAACATTTCAAGTCATTCCCTTGAACTGCTTACATTTCAATAAAAACTGGAAACATGGAGATGCTCTAAAACTTTTGACCGGTCGTGTATTTTTTTTATTTTTATCTGACGCTGTAAATCAATGGATAGTAATACATTAAATGAAGACTGATAAGGTGATTTACATCTCTCATTTCACATTCAGTGAAATACTACATGACAAATGTGTTTGTATTTATATCGTGTATCAAATTCACGATTATCCATTTACAATCTGATTGGAGATCTTCTTTTCCAGCTAACTTTAAGCAACACAAGCAGACAGAAACGCATTCATATAATGACAGTGTATAAGGGCAGCCTAATATTAACCAACAATACTGGAATCAACATAATAAATGAATACCGTGAGTAATGTAAAGTGTTTTATGATAAAAAGGTAAACAGGGAACAGGGATATGATGATGGCATAGAGGAACACATAAACTGTGTCGTTATTGAATAGTTTTTTGAGAATTAGGAAATGCAAGAAAAATGTGTTATTATTATTATCTTTATTTAAAAGGGACCATGTACAGTAAAAACATAAATGTCACCATTCGATGCTCTGGACCAGAGTGTACCTTCAGCTAATTAGCATCTGTAGTCCCTTAACAGACCTAACAACATAAAAGAATAACAAATAGAACAGGATAAATACTCACAATGCAAAGTTACAGTACAGCATTTTAAATTTAAGAAGAACATACTATTAAAAAGTAAGTATTACAAACCATTAAAGGTAAGTAACATCATTAAAAGCAAGTAATACAAACATTAAAGATAATCAATACACACTGTCAAAAGGAGGTATAAGTTAGTGTCATCATGGGGATGAAGAAAAAACTGAAATAAGCTTCAGAAAGAAACAAAGCATGTGCATATATTCATGTTGTAGCACCACAGTACTTTCATAATTATGTTCCATAAAGTTGTGAGACTGTGTGACAGATTTATAAAATAAATAAAATAAAATTGGTCCAATTTAAAGCAAAGCTCCTGATTTAATTATTATTAATAATTTAGTAATCTCCACGTGAAGCTGAGATGACCCTGATAACACCCGGTTGACTTCATCATTTGGTCACAGCTTCACACCAACACGTACAATTAGCTTTACTTCGGTGGCGGGTCGGCGATGATGTCATCACATCATCAACGGTGATGGAACCATCGGCGGTGATGGAACCATCGGCAATAAACAGTGAAGAGAAGAAGAATAAATCAGACATTTATCTTCAA
The DNA here is from genome assembly GCF_029220125.1 of Pseudoliparis swirei. NCBI lineage: Eukaryota > Metazoa > Chordata > Actinopteri > Perciformes > Liparidae > Pseudoliparis > Pseudoliparis swirei. Next base: position 29,124,673 of record NC_079411.1, on the reverse strand, counting down.
ATAGTTCCTCCTTTGAAGAATCATGTGATGAAGTTTGTCTTTAACACCGTTTTATTTTCTAACTCATCAAATCAGCTGCTTTAGTTTTTACTCTGAACATGTCTTGATTATATTGAACCGTTGGGAATGTATTTCTGCAGAATATTGCTGATAAAGCGGTGCATGAGTGAAGGTGCGTGGTCTCTACACGGTGTTCAGACCAGTGCCTGCAGGTCGGGGCCTCGGGGGGATACATTGTGCGAGGGTCTTACATCTTTCGGCAACTTTCTGTGCTTATTTGCATTAATTTTTTAAAGACATATCTCACAGAAATTAGAATAATTTCACACATGTTTAATGTCATTTGTATGTGAAACTGTGAGGAGTTCTTGTGAACCTGTTGAAGAATTTCAGCTGGTTAACCATGACGATGTCATGTATTGAGACCCATTATCAAACATAAACATTAAAAGCTTTAGATGCCCTTTCTCAATACTTTAGATTGAAACAGGAGATCATCTGTCTTTAAAAGCACTCACACCTCGCCTCTCGTGGGACAGCTGTTAGGGACATACCATTGAGGATACTGTATTTATTTATTTATTCTTATTGGGGAGTGAGATGTTTGCAACCTAGGGGGGATTAAACAAAATTGGTAAATAAAAATCAATCCTTTTTTGTTTTTTACAGTGTAATGTAACTATATTTAAAGCCATCATCGCCACCTTCATCTTGTTAAATGCCTTGAATAATTAAAATATAACCAAACAGTTAAGTGAATAATTTAAATATGAGAACTCCAACCACTAACATGTGTGAGCTTGGTGATTTGGACGGTACTTTATTATTATTCATCCTCCTCCTCCATCCAGGTCCAGATCGAGGCGCGGGAACCCCTGCAGTTCTCGCGGCGGCCTGCTGGGGGCGCTGTTGTGAGCAACACGGGCGCCATCTTGAGGAGACCCCGAGCTGGTTGGTGACTGCTGACAACAATCTCGGGCGCATCACGATGGGATTACTCACGGACAAGTAGCACGGTATCACATCGGCTGCGTGCGGCACGACGCGAACCACCGGGGGAAGGAGACGAGCCGCCCCGGCGTGTGTGTGTTCACCTCCCCGGGTCGCCCGCTCGTTCGAGGAGCCGTGTAGCCCGATGGCCGGTTGCTAGCCGCTTCTCCGGACTCCAGCACCGCGGCCTGCTCGGGAGGAGGAAGGGTGGCGACGCCGCGCGATGCTCCACCGCTGACGGCCAGACCCCCCGAGAGGACCCGCCGCGAGTCAGGGCGACGAGCGCGATGCACTTATAGATTGTTATTACATTTTTTTTTTTAACCGCTCTCAACTCTGGTGGATTGTGCGCTGCGTGCGCAGGCTGCGAACCACAGCGAGTGTCTCGCGCCCGCCGCCGCCGCCTGAAGCCCGCGACATGTCATCCAACTGCAGCGGCGCCGCGGCGCCGGGCAGCGCCAGCAAAACCAAGACGAAAAAGAAGCATTTTATAGGACAGAAAGTGAAATTGTTCCGCGCGAGCGAGCCCATCCTCAGCGTGTTGATGTGGGGCGTCAACCACACGGTGAGTGCGCGCGACGCGTGCCGCTGTCGTCCCGCTGTCGTCCCGCGAAGCGGTTTGTTTATGCCGCTGCTTAGATTGTTGCCGTTAGCTAGCATGGTCGTGACTGTGGCGCAGGCGGGGCGCGGGAGGGGTGCGCGGGGCGCGGGAGGGGTGCGCGGGGCGCGGGAGGGGTGCGCGGGGCGCGGGAGGGGTGCGCGGGGCGCGGGAGGGGTGCGCGGGGCGCGGGAGGGGTGCGCGGGGCGCGGGAGGGGTGCGCCGGGCAGGTCGCGCTGACGCTCAGCCGCGCAGCTGCAGCGCCGGCCGCCCCGCGGTGAGGACGCACCGGCTCTCAGCGGGCACGTGGTGCTCAGGTGCATCACGTCACGGAATGTCTCCTATAAATAGCGAGCAGGATAATATATATATATGTGTATATATATATATATGTGTGTGTATATATATGTGTGTGTATATATATGTGTGTATATAATATATATGTGTGTGTATATAATATATATATGTGTATATATATAATCAGAATCAGAATCAGAATCAGAAACAGGTTTATTGCCAAAGAATGAATGTTTTCACAAACAAACGAGGAATTTTTTTTTGGTGGAAGGTGCAACATTTGGACATGACAAACAACAATCAACGCAAGGAGGGAGGAGGAGTGGGAGGAAGAGGGAGGAGGAGGAAGAGGAAGGAGCGGGAAGAAGGAGGAGAGAGGAAGGTGGAAGAAGAGGTGGTAGTGGTATACAGGACTGTCTCAGAAAATTAGAATATTGTGATGAAGTTCTTTATTTTCTGCAATGCAATTAAAAAAACAAAAATGTCATGCATTCTGGATTCATTACAAATCAACTGAAATATTGCAAGCCTTTTATTCTTTTAATATTGCTGATTATGGCTTACAGCTTAAGAAAACTCAAATATCCTATCTCTAAATATTAGAATATCATGAAAAAGTATACTAGTAGGGTATTAAACAAATCACTTGAATTGTCTAATTAACTCGAAACACCTGCAAGGGTTTCCTGAGCCTTGACAAACACTCAGCTGTTATAAATCTTTTTTTTTACTTGGTCTGAGGAAATATGAAAATTTTATGAGATAGGATTTTAGAGTTTTCTTAAGCTGTAAGCCATAATCAGCAATATTAAAAGAATAAAAGGCTTGCAATATTTCAGTTGATTTGTAATGAATCCAGAATGCATGACATTTTTGTTTTTTTAATTGCATTACAGAAAATAAAGAACTTTATCACAATATTCTAATTTTCTGAGACAGTCCTGTATGTGTGTGTATATATATACACATATATATATGTGTGTATATATATATGTGTGTGTGTATATATATGTGTGTATATATATACACATATATATACACATATATATATTTATATGTGTATATATACACATATATATATGTGTATATATATTTGTGTGTGTGTGTATATATATATGTGTATATATATATACTATATATATGTGTGTGTATATATATGTGTGTGTGTACAAATATATATGTGTATATATATTTTTTATTAGGGCTGTCAGCGTTAACGCGTTAATCTATGCGATTAAATTGGCCGCGATTAACGCACTAAAATATTTTAACGCAACTTTGTTTACTTCCGGTGTCGTTGAAGTTGTTGCTCTCCTCTGAGTGTCCAGCCGCGGCAGTCCGCCTCCTTCCTCCCGTCTGCTCCTCCATATTCACAGAGGAGCAGAGGGCGACGTGTCGGTGACGCGGGGCGGAAGGTGAAGGGGACTTTGTTGTTGCTCCGCCCCGATGCGCGCGCAGACACGCCGGCATGGAGCTCTGCGGCGAGACGGAGAGAGAAGAGTGACCGACACTAGAGACAGAATGACATGCTGCTGGAGAGACGACCAACAACAGACGTTTAGTTTAATAAAAGAACAAACACGTCTTTAAAGGGTACCTGTAGCCCAAAACAACAACGTGCTACATCCATTCGGCGCATCAAATAAATCATATTTTCCCTGCCTCTATTGTCAACAAGTCACGCATAGCCCGAGGCTTTACATTTCTTTGTCAACATTCCGAGTCCGTGAACGCTTCAGGGCGCAGACATTTTGCCAGTTATTTACTCACGTCAAAGCTATCTATGACGTTGAGTCGTTGAAAGGAATTCAGCCAATCCGGAGCCACTTCTACACGCGTTGCTTCTTGGGATAGATCGGTGGCCTCAAGAATTACACAATCTATATCAGGGGTGCTCAATACGTCGATCGCGGCGACCTGCCAGTCGATCGCGGCGTAGTATTGGTAGATCGCATGACATTTAAAAAAATTGTCCCGCCCCCCTGTCACTTTCTCTATAGCGCCACATTACAGCAGCAGCATGTCATTTCTGTCTCTACGTGTTGCGTTGACAGTCCTCTGCCCGCCGTCTCGTGCGCGCGGAGCTCCGACACCGGTTTGCGCGCATCGGGACGGACGGAGCAAAGAAAAAGTCACTAGCACCCCCGAACATGTCGGCCGAACAATGCATCAATGAAAGACATCTCCAGCGCTGGCTTATGTGCGATGTAGCTATCAAGCTCACGCTTTTGTGTGAAGCAGATGAGGTCTAATGTCACGATATCATCGGACATAAGTTCGTGCTCTTTACAACAAATGCACTCTATGTCTGTTTTTTGTGGCACATTTCCCACAACTGCACCAAACGTCCGCCGACTTGCGTGCACGGTCCGCACGGTGAAGCATCTGGACCGGCGGTCCTTCGGCATCAACTTCATCAGAATCATCGCTATCATCGCTGTCACAATTCACTAAATGGGGATAGTCTGCTTTTAAAGGTTCAAACAAGTATCCAGTTGCTGAATCTGACAATCTTTCATCGTCCATATTTCGCCCGTTTTCTATATTATTATCAAGTTCTCAGCATTTGTTTGCGAGCGCTCGACATTGTTTACATTGGTTTCTGAACACATCCGCTGTGGCTGGCTGTCGATCTCTCAACGATGTGACGTCACACCACCGGCGACATATTCAAGCTCCAGTGCAATGAAGCTTGTTGGAGTTGAGGGACTTTGAACAGCCTAAACTACGTATTGTTATTGAATACTGGACCGTCAGTGCATGAATAACCTTTAGAAACACATTATCTTTTGATCTGGCTACATATTCGAGATCACAACAGGTACCCTTTAAGGAAAGAACCTTTCATTACTTCTGCTGTAATCTGGCGCCATAGAGAACATGACAGGGGGGCGGGGCCTCACCCTGATAGAATGGTGGGGGAAACACTGGGATGTGTCACATGCTAAAGACTTTAAAAGTTGAATTTACATTGTTTTGTAAAATCGAGAAAATGAGCCCAGCCTCCAGAGGGTTAACGTGACATATGTCAGTTTACCAAGGCCAGATGACAGGACCAATGGGGTCTCTAATACACCTTTGTTTACTAATCTGATGTTTCACTGAATAAACAATTTATCATCCACGATATTAAATACCTCGCTGGCACTTTATAGGTAGGAGCCTCTTTGAAAACACAGCTCTGTGTGAAGTTTTGTCTTTAAAAAAGAATAAAATTAAACAAGTGTCTGAAATACACGCTGTCTGGAGGGATTACTCGTTCATTTAGAAGATTTAGTCTTTAGAAGAAAAAAAACCTTTTAATCGCGATTAATGAATTTCAAAATGTGCGATTAATTAGTTAAATTTTTTTAATCGATTGACAGCCCTAATATAAATATATATGTGTATGTTATATGTGTATGTATATATATGTGTATATATATATGTGTATATATATGTATCTGTATATATATATATATAGTGTGTATATTCACCTTTTTGGCCAGACTGCCCCAGGCAGACTGATGGATGCAGCTGGTTTGCAGCTGCAGCTTTACTGGTGCCTCATGGGCAATGCACGTGGTGACTGTTGTCACGCGCAGGTCGATGGATGTAAAGCAGCTTCTCAGGTGTGGGAATAACTATATTACAAGAGTGACACCTGTTGTCTGGATTATGAATTTATTTGTCACATTCTGGTTCAATTTAGTGCACTAAATGTAAGTGCACTGCTGTTGTGATGAAGTTAGAGTATGGGGTGGTCGACTCCTCTTCCAGAACACGAACCTCGTCTTTATGTAATCGATCATCTAACTCCCTGAACCTCAGATATTCACAACAGCCGGATGTGACGCTGTGACCGTGTTTTGAGATGTTTCTGCAAGACATAATCCACACAACGCTAGCTAGCCTGTGAAATGAGATGGCAAAAAAACACTAACAACCGTGAATTCAGGAGTCAGTGAATGATGTGGTTCTCCCTGCAGCAGCAGTGGTGACCTCTGGCGGCGGGCGTGCAGCGCAGGCCGGTGGGTTGAGGTGTGGGTGGGAAGCCGTCAAACAGACTCCTCATCAAAGTCCTCTTCTTCCAGTCGGGAGGCGTCTGCATCTTTCACGGCGTCCTCGCCGTGAGGCTGCAGCTCCACACGGCGTCGGTCAGACGTGACGGTGTTCACCGTGTGGAGCTGCAGCTCCTCTCTGGGTCTCTATCAGAGCTTCAAGTTATTTTATATGGAGAAACTTGACTTTTAAAGATACTTTCTGTAATGAATACAGACATTCTAATGGGAAAGCCTCTCATCCTTGGAGAAAGGGATCACCACTTAACTATATAACCTTGTTTATAAGTGTATTTTATTACCTTCGCATTGAAAATGCGGAAGGTTATGTTTTGATCGCCGTGTATTTATTTATTTATTTGTATGCGTGTTACTCGCATAACTCAAAGAGTATTAAACCGAATCGCATGAAATGTGGTGGGATGATTGGTTATTATCCGGGGACCATTTGATTAGATTTTGGGATCGATCGGGTCAAAGGTCAAGGTCATGAAAAGGTCAACATCTTCTTTTTACCATAGCGCGGTCAATTTCTATCCAATTTGCATGCAACTAATGCCAACATGTTCATAATTAAATGCCCAATCTTGTGATATGCGAAGGTATGCGCTCTACTGAGAGCCCGTTCTAGTTTTAATAATGTCATAGTTTGCTTCTTTAAAAGATTGTATGAATAATTGCTTTTTTTCTATTAGTTATGCTAAACGTGATGATTAAATTGTTGTAATTGTCTAATATTTAAATTGTAATGTTATTAATTTAGATCCTCTGCTCAGTGATCGGCGCTGTCGTCCCTCGTAGAGGTTTCTGGTGATTGGGTCTCACAGAATAGACGGATGAGGCGTGTTGCAGGTGTTCACAGCTCTGCTCTCAGCTGCATCCTCATGATGTTTAAAGCACATCTTGATTTGTTCGGCTGGTATTTCGTGCAGGAAATCCCAAGAGTTAACAATGCTGCTGCTTTTGATTTCTTAATTACCCGGTCTGTAAGTGGAGCTGTCGGTGTCTGATCCCTCTCTTCTCTCTCTTCTCTCCCTCAGATTAACGAGTTATGTAATGTGCCTGTACCGGTGATGCTGATGCCAGATGACTTTAAAGCCTACAGTAAGATCAAAGTGGACAACCACCTATTTAACAAGTAGGTACATCAAAGGGTTTGCACCGTCCGCTCATGTCTGCGAGTTGAAATCACCTGATGCAACCCCTCAAAGTAACTTAACCCCTCAAAGTAACTTAACCCCTCAAAGTAACTTAACCCCTAAAAGTAATTTAACCCCTCAAAGTAACTTAACCCCTAAAAGTAACTTAACCCCTCAAAGTAACTTAACCCCTAAAAGGAACTTAACCCCTCAAAGGAACTTAACCCCTCAAAGTAACTTAACCCCTCAAAGTAACTTAACCCCTCAAAGGAACTTAACCCCTAAAAGTAACTTAACCCCTCAAAGTAACGTAACCCCTAAAAGTCGACTTTCCACCTCTTTGCTCATCAAATCCCATCGCAAGGCAAATGAGACTTAATGTCCTGATATGTTGTATTCAGAACGGACCAAACGATGCAATGCCCATGTGGACGGCCCAGAGTCGCGTGATGACCGCCAACAATCAGGGAAATGTACCCTTTTGTTCCTGGACTGTCTACAGGAGTGGACAAAATAATGTGAACGATGAATAAACGCTTCTGTTTGTATCTTTGGTCCCCGTAGCGGACGACAGAGACTCTTTATCTGCTCTCCATCCACATTCAAAGCTTCTTTGAATAATCATAATAGAGTTTGGTCTTCTTCTTGATGACTTTAAGAACATGCACATCAAAGTGCTGAGAGTCAGATGACAATAACAGCAACTCAAAGCTGATAAATGTCATTTAATTTGAATTTCATTTCACTTTGTCGCTCAGAACTAGTTTTGGGTGATTTTAAGGTTTTCAGTTGCAGGTGTGGGTGTAAAGTGACTTTCTGGGTTTAGTAGTGAAAACAAATGATCAAACATGTCAGATTAAAATGATGTTTACTTTACTAATCTATGCACTTTTAAAATATTCTCATCCTGCAAACAGGCAGAAGGTAAAAGTAGAAAAAATGCATTTTAACTGTTCCACTCTGTACATGTGAACTCTTTATTATCCGTGAACACGACGGCAGAAATAAAGCCAACGGTCAACCGCCGCTGTGAGCCTGTGATTAGATTCAACTTTATTGTCATTACACAAAGTACACATACTGGTGCAATGAAATGCAGTTAGCATCTAACCAGAAGTGCGAAGCAGAGGAGTGCAGCGTATGTGCAAATGGTCATATGAATATAGATGACAGTGCAGAGGAGCTCCGGCGGCTGACCGCTCGTGTGTTTCTCCTCCTCAGAGAAAACCTGCCTAGTCGCTTTAAGTTCAAAGAGTACTGCCCCATGGTGTTCAGGAACCTGAGGGAGAGGTTCTGCATCGATGACCAGGACTACCAGGTGAGACACACACACTTTGATGGAGGACATCTAAAGAATGCTTTGACTTGAGAATGAAAACTGGATTTCTTCCGGTCAGAACTCTCTAACGAGGAGCGCGCCGCTCAACGGCGACTCCCAGGGTCGCTTCGGCAACCGCTTCCTGTCCAGCTACGACCACCGCTTTATCATCAAGACCGTGTCCAGCGAGGACATCGCCGAGATGCACAACATCCTGAAGAAGTATCACCAGGTGAGGAGTCAAAGGAATCGAATGTCTTGGATAGGGGGGGGGGGGGGTCGTAGGGTCGTGCAAAACCTGGAAAAGTCCTGGGGTTTTTAAATGCTTATTTTCAGGCCTGGAAAAGTCCTTGAAGAAAATTACATTCCAAAAGTTTTGGAAAAGTCTGGTTATGGAAAATTGGTTTAAAGTCCTGGAAATAACCCATTGGTCATGAGGATGAACCTGTTCATTGGTCATGAGGATGAACCTGTTCACTGGTCATGTGGCTGAACCTGTTCATTGGTCATGAGGATGAACCTGTTCACTGGTCATGTGGCTGAACCTGTTCATTGGTCATGTGGATGAACCTGTTCATTGGTCATGTGGATGAACCTGTTCATTGGTCATGAGGATGAACCTGTTCATTGGTCATGTGGATGAACCTGTTCATTGGTCATGTGGATGAACCTGTTCATTGGTCATGTGGATGAACCTGTTCATTGGTCATGAGGATGAACCTGTTCATTGGTCATGTGGATGAACCTGTTCATTGGTCATGAGGATGAACCTGTTCATTGGTCATGAGGATGAACCTGTTCATTGGTCATGTGGATGAACCTGTTCATTGGTCATGTGGATGAACCTGTTCATTGGTCATGTGGATGAACCTGTTCATTGGTCATGTGGCTGAACCTGTTCATTGGTCATGTGGATGAACCTGTTCATTGGTCATGTGGATGAACCTGTTCATTGGTCATGTGGATGAACCTGTTCATTGGTCATGAGGATGAACCTGTTCATTGGTCATGTGGATGAACCTGTTCATTGGTCATGAGGATGAACCTGTTCATTGGTCATGTGGATGAACCTGTTCATTGGTCATGTGGATGAACCTGTTCATTGGTCATGAGGATGAACCTGTTCATTGGTCATGTGGATGAACCTGTTCATTGGTCATGAGGATGAACCTGTTCATTGGTCATGAGGATGAACCTGTTCATTGGTCACCATGTGGATGAACCCTGTTCATTGGTCATGAGGATGAACCCTGTTCATTGGTCATGAGGATGAACCTGTTCATTGGTCATGTGGATGAACCCTGTTCATTGGTCATGAGGATGAACCTGTTCATTGGTCATGTGGATGAACCTGTTCATTGGTCATGAGGATGAACCTGTTCATTGGTCATCTGGATGAACCCTGTTCATTGGTCATGAGGATGAACCTGTTCATTGGTCATGAGGATGAACCTGTTCATTGGTCATGTGGATGAACCCTGTTCATTGGTCATCTGGATGAACCCTGTTCATTGGTCATGAGGATGAACCTGTTCATTGGTCATGTGGATGAACCTGTTCATTGGTCATGAGGATGAAGTTACGCTGCCGTGTTGTCCAGTCATTCTTCATCCTGTATCTGTGACTCCTCCCCCTCTCCAGTTCATCGTGGAGTGTCATGGCAACACGCTGCTGCCTCAGTTCCTCGGCATGTACCGGCTGACGGTGGACGGCGTGGAGACGTACATGGTGGTGACCAGGAACATCTTCAGCCACCGGCTCACCGTGCACCGCAAGTACGACCTGAAGGTAACGCACAGCGGGGGGCGGGGGGGGGGGGGCCTGGGCGACACCGACACGCACAACACACACAGTGTCCACAACATGCACAACATGCACAATGTGCACAACGTTATAATTGAAAGTTGTGTCTGAGTGTGTAGATCAACAGCCTCATGCTGAGTGCAGGAGGAGTCCATGTGAGTGAGTGCTGAATGTTACGGCTCCATAAGGGAAGGAAGTTTATCGTCATTTAAAAAGAACATCCAACGAAATGAAGTTGGCGACTCGTCAGTCAGAGCAGCAGCAACAGTAGAAACATGAAGACGGGACATTTCTAACTTAAAACAAGACTTTTAAAAATAAATAAGAATCTATAAAACATAGAACACAGGCATCGACGGCCTGAAGGGAACGAGTGACGTGTAAATGAGTATTTTGAGAAAACAACCTCTGATATTGACCGTGTGTCTCGAGCTGCTTTCAGTGAACTCTATTTTTACTCTATTCTTACTCTGTCTTCTCATCCTCAGGGCTCGACGGTCTCGAGGGAAGCCAGCGACAAGGAGAAGGTGTGTTTTTTATTTGGCTGCTGACAAATATAAACGCCCAGAGGCAAAAAACCTGTAATGACGTCTAAATGTAGCAGATTTATTGTGGTGGGATGTTTGTCAGTGTGTGAGACTTCGGTCATCTTCCCGCTAAAGAGCTTTAACACACACCTCATCCCTGTGTGTGTCAGGGTCTCACAGGTAGAGGCCACTTGCCGGTAGTCTCTTGCATGTGACCTCTGACCCCCCGGCGATGGTTCTCCCCTCTCTTCAGGCCAAAGAGCTGCCGACCTTCAAAGACAACGACTTCCTGAACGAAGGCCAGAAGCTGCAGATAGGAGACGACAACAAGAAGTACTTCCTGGAGAAGCTAAAACACGACGTGGAGGTGAGGCGCTCTCCTTAAATGATTGATGATGTCATTAGTTTGGGAGGAGATCTTAAGACTTGTGTGTCGGCTGCATCGTGGGATTGGTTTTCTACTTGCTCTTTGATTTCCATTTCTTTACATTTATATTCTTCTAAATAAAAGTATATTAAACAAAAAAACATATTCTTGTTAACTCTGGTATTGAACATGTTGTACAGATGACTTAATGGTTACACTGCAGCACACAGGTCTACAGTCCATGCTGCCTAATTATAGACATGGAGTATGACATCATTTGTTTATTTAACATGTATGCCATATTGTTTATATTTAGTGTGTATATATGTTTTACATTCAAAGCTTCTATTGAGGTTTTTAAATATTTGTTTATGTCTGTAATCGCTGTTTATGGCGTTATGACTCTTAGAGAGTGAAAATATAAAGTATATAATTTTAAAATATAAAATATATATATATTAAAAAAGAGATATATATTAAATATGTCTTTTAAAAAATATAAAAAATATATATCTATTTATATAATTCTAAAATATGAATGAATATAAAATATATAATTTTAAAATATAAAAATATATATATAAATATTTAAAGAAATATAAAATATATATATATATAATTCTACAATATTTAAAAATATATAATTAAAAAATATTAAATATATATAATATATAAATGTCATTTATGGCGATAGATTTTTTTTCTAAAACACTTTTGAACATCTGTTTGAGAATTTCAACGTCACCGATGTGTGTGTGTGTGTGTGTGTGTGTGTGTGTGTGTGTGTGTCAGTTCCTGGCCACCCTAAAGATCATGGACTACAGCCTCCTGGTGGGGATCCACGACGTGGAGCGGGCGGAGCAGGAGGAGATGGACGTGGAGGGCGTGGGCGAGGAGGAGGAGGAGTACGACAACGACGGCGTGCTCACCGGCTCCTTCGGCACGCCGCCCGACAGCCCCGGCAACCCGCTGACCTGCGGCGGCTTCTTCGGCCCCGGGGAGTTCGACCCCTCGGTGGACGTTTACGCAATCAACAGCCACGACAGTGAGGGTTTGACTCCCGCCCGACTCGGACGACAACATGTAGAAAATAAGCTTCGTATTGATTTAAAAAAGATGTTTATTTTGATTAAGAGCATTTAGAACGAAGCAGCAGACACCCCCGTGCGACAGGAGAAGAGTTGTCGACTCATTTCAGGTGAGTGACGCCGTGTTGTGTGTTCCCGTGCAGGTGTTGTGAAGAAGGACGTGTACTTCATGGCGATCATTGACATCCTCACACACTATGACACCAAGAAGAAAGCTGCACACGCGGCCAAAACTGTGAAACACGGGGTGAGTGACGAGTCAGATCGATTCAGAATAACTTATTAACGTTATGAATAGATCGGGGGGGTCACACTCATGTTCACCGCCGGCCGCAGCCGCATCACGGCTGCCCTCCAAGTGCCAATACTTCATAAACCACCTAAACATATTGTTAAATAACTCTCTTGGCATTTGATTATTGTTTATTTGAGTGTAGAAATATGGTACATAAGAACATGTCTCTAATATTATAACCTAAATCCATTTCATTTGAAACCTTCAAAATAAAAGCACAGGATATTATATTCTTTTTTCTTTGAGAAAAGGTGATCAAATGTCTTTCAAGCCGTCAGGGGCCACATCAAATGAAAATGTCTCTAATATTATAACAAATCCATCAATCATTTATGTGATTTTCATCGTCATAATTTGAGTGATTTATATATATTTATTATTAATATTAATATAAATAATAATATTATTACAATAATTAATTAAAATTATTCTAATAATTATAAATAATAATATATAAATTATTAATATTATAATTAATTAATTAATATATATTTAAAAAGTACATTTTACTCCATGTAACACAGATAAAGGGAATAAAAAGTGTTCCAGTTCTCGTATGACGTGTTTTATCTAATTACCTTTTTGCTCGTGTTTCTTAGGCGGGGGCCGAAATCTCGACGGTGAACCCGGAGCAGTACTCCAAGCGGTTCTACGAGTTCATGTCCAACATCCTGTCATAGACTCATCTCCCCGTCCGCCACTTCCTGTCATAGATCTGTCGAATGCCACGCACTTATTCCCCCCCCCCCTGCTGCCTATAAGCCCAGAAAAAAAAGACCTACCAGTGTCCTCCACCGCCAGCACGAGTGTGGGACACACAGCACTTATTCCCCCCCCCCCCCCCCCCCCACACACACACGGCTCACCCATCTACGAGCTGACTGCAACAAAACCTCCTGAAACTCGTCTCTGAATTCGTAACGACGCTCCGATAAATCTCCCCGTTCTTTTCCACCTTCCTCCCGACTCCTCGCTGCTCCTCACGCCAGCACGGACGCCGTCTCACTAAATGCCTTGAACACGCACACGCGTGTCCGCTTCAGCTTCAGTTACCGTCTGTACAGTCTCTTTGGTTTCTGTTCACGTCGTCGTGGTTCTTATCATTTCTATTAGACACAAACACACACACACACACAGATGTAAACAAGTTGCACAGATAGATGCTGATTGGTCATATTGCATGACAAACACTCTCTCACAACAACAACAAAAACAAAAGCACTGCTGACCAATTGGAACCACAGGGGACAAACACTTTAATATATATCGGTATATTAAGTAAATTAATGCAATATCAAAATGCATGGCTGATGTGTACATGAGACTCCACCAGTAAGTTGAAAACATCAAACCACTGAACTTAGCATCTGAGTGTTATGACAAAAAAACTAAAAAAAACTTTAAAATAATTGGTGTTTGAATGTAACGTTGCCATATTGTTTTTGAATATTTCCGACATTTTAAACGTGAGCTTGGCGGATGTTGGTCTGAGAATAGAAATTCCCAACAGACGGGGAATTCTGCAGCAAAGTACTTTGTTTTATTACCATAAGGATCATTTTTATATCTTGTTTACATTAATGTAGCAATTTTGTGTTTGTATACAGTATTGTTTTGTTACCAACAGACATTCGAGGAAAAAAAAAGGTTACTTGAAAAATGATTCATTGCATATTAAAGGGAGTTTTATCTTGTTTTTGTTTGGCTATGCTTATTTTTATCAGTAACTATACTGCTGTGACATTTTTTTTAAATTTAGGTGACATGAAAACTGATCTCCATGGCAACTGAAGAAATGCCAGCGTGAAATGGTTAAAAACTTTTGAGAAGGCTTGTTGTGGACCCAGTGAGGATGTCAAAACAAAAAAACATTTTATTGAAGTTATGATAAATAATATATATATATAAAAAAAGATATGTATAATTATCTATATATAAATATGTATATACATATTCATATATATAAACCAATATATTTATAAAAAATTTTAAAAATATATTTATATATATTTAAATCAATATATATTTATAAGTATCAATGATAAATATGTATATTTATATATTTCTAAACGTTTATAAAAAAATATATATAATTATCTATATACATATATAAATATTTGTATATATAATATAAAACATATTTATACAAATATTTATACAAATATATTCATGTTTCTAAAAAAGCATATATATAAAAAGAACCCATGCATGTTCTTAGTATACTTTAGGGATCCGAGAGGGATTTTAACAAAAATAAAGAAACTAACTGCAGTCAACACTTCCCATAATGCAACCCGGCAGGTTATTTTTAGACCAAAGTATTTTAATCTGCTGCTTGGTCTAAATTTCAGAATCAGGCTTTCTGTTGACCGCTTCATGGTTGGATCTCACTCTGATGCTGCATGCAGCGACATGTTGAATACCCATTCATGCTTTCTGCAATCCCACTACTCATTTTCATATAAAGGTTAAAGTATCTTGATGTAATCTAATTCAAACTCCAGTTGCCAAGCATGTGAAGAGCGGTGAATTAGGCTCAATATGTTACCTGAATTTTAAAAGTCGTGCAATTTCTTCCATCAATAACATCAGTCGAGTTCATCGAGTAAACATATGTTCACTCATTTATTGAAGAAGAAAAAAAGACAGAACAAGCATCGTTTATTTTTATACAAAACATGTGTGTTGGTGAAGTGTGTGGAGGAACAGACGCTCTAGTCCATCCTGGCTTTCAGGGTCCGGGTGGTGATCTTGTCTTTCTCGCTGCAAGGGAAAAGCAACGGCTGTCAATCACTGCAACCCCCCCCCCCCCCCCCCCGTGCACACTGTACTTACATGACATGTACGACGACTCCCATACCGGACATGGCATCTCTGTCGACCGCATTCAGCATCGCCTGTGAGATGGTCTCAAACAGGTCCTCTGGTTCCTGCGTGATCAAATGGACCCCGTGGAACGACATTTACAGGCACACAGACAAGACGCGAGGCTGTTCCATCGCGTGGGATTCTGCAAACATCATCTTCTCGCGATGGGCAATACTCATGAAGAAACTGGTCGATCCTCCAGGCCCAACGGTGACCTCCACCTTCACACACAGTACTCACCATGTCTGGCTCCCACAGAGATTCACACATCCCGTACATCTGCTCCGAGCAGGTGCCGCTGACCACGAAGTCCTCCGTCACCATGGGGCAGCCGATCAAATCCAAAGAGCAGATAAACGGCTCTAAGGTTTTGGGGTCCAGTCCAGCGATCACAGGCTCGATGTAGTACGGCCCGAACCTAAAGAGAGCGTCACGCGTTACACAGATATTATTTTACCGTACGCATGTCCACGGTATGCCGTCTGTCGCAGCGGGTTAGGAGGACTGAGGTCTTGTTGACACTAAGATGGGTCGATATTAACGTTGGTGCTCTAACCTCTTTTCATACAACAAGTTGGAGACCATGCTCATGAAGGTCTTGGGCTTGATCTGGCGTCCCTCCTTCAGCTCATACAGGTTCAGTCGGAATTTCAGCCTCTGGGATCTACGCAAAAAGGCAAAAAGACATTTAACAACGGATTAGATCAACGGAAAATATTTTTTTTTTCCTATCTGTGAATAAACGTATAACTAATACCCGAGTTTCCCCTTAATCAGGGTTCTCACACATGTTGACCAGTGGATTTCCAGGACTTTTCCATGACTATAAACCAAATGTCCATGACCAAACTGACATCTCGGTATAAACATGAACAATTTAGAAAATCTTGCGTATCGAGAGCGTACGCCGGCTTATATTTTGAGCGTCTTTCTTTAAAAAA
This sequence comes from Pseudoliparis swirei, assembly GCF_029220125.1. Classification (NCBI taxonomy): domain Eukaryota; kingdom Metazoa; phylum Chordata; class Actinopteri; order Perciformes; family Liparidae; genus Pseudoliparis; species Pseudoliparis swirei. Next base: position 29,108,402 of record NC_079411.1, on the reverse strand, counting down.
CATATTAATTATTTCAAACTCGGCGTAAATGAACACGTGATTATAACACATTTCCATGACTTTCAAAACTTTTATGATTTAAGTTTTTTCCATGACTTTTCCAGACCTGGAAATGACCATTTTAAAATTCCATGACGTTTCCAGGTTTTCCACGAGCGTACGACCCCTGCTTAATCCTGATACCGAGACGTAAGATCAGAACGCAGTCGGAGTCGTCACAGCCTGGACTGAGACTCACACTGTCTGGACGTCAGTGGCCAGTCCCGCCAGCCCGATGTACAGCTTGTCTCCCATGGGGAAGATCTTCTGGAAGTCCGTGGTGACCATCTGAGCCTGAATGCCAAACCTCCGGTCCGACGCTATGGCCACGCAGTTCTTCCCCCGCATGGCCATGACAGCCCCTCCGTTGTAGGACATGATGGACTGGATGAAGAAGGACAGTGAGCCACAGTGGAAACGATCAATACATGTTTAGTAGTAAACAGGAAAAGTATCGGCAACAATTTTGAGTCACCAATTTATTGTAAATTGTCATTTTTAGCAGAAAAAAAGACAAAAACATGCTATTTAAATGTGTCAATTTTAGCTTCATGACTTTAATCGACCATAAATAAAATCATTAAAACTTGAAGCTTTAGAGGTGAAAAGAGACAAAATAATCAAAAGGAAGAACTAAGACCCTCAACCACAGGACCGAGGTGTTTATAAAATATACTGTCAATATATTGTGTCGGACCAGGTCTATTATATAAATAATATGCAATATGAGTCTTCAAAATACATTTTAATTATTCAATGCACTGATATGTATGGATATGACACCGTCCAATTAAAGCTCGGCTGATGTTGACTTGAACCGAACTACAACTGTTTACCCTGATATACAATAAAATGTCTTTAAAGTGCATTAAGGATCGTTTAAAACTCAACTTTAACTCGTAGGTAGGGTTAGCTAGCGAGCACATGAACCAAGTAACGTTATTTAGCTTCTATAACATAATGTATTATTCAGTATTAACGGCTGAAACGATTAAATTATCATCAATTATTGTAACTGCAGTCACTACGCGTTAAATTTCTTTCAAAAGTATTGTTCGTGTTAATTTCACTGAGCTCGAGATGTGTATGCGCTAGCTGTTAGCTACGAATATTAGCTTGTAACTATGAGCCTTATTAACTCGTGAATTGGGACGATTTTACGTGAAATCTATTTGCATATAATCTGATAAATGTTGTTCTTACCATCGTGAAGACGTTGCGGTGTATTCCTAAATGCTCTGAACTTGCAAACTCCACTTCTTCTCGGCTATTATGAAAAGCTCGTTGGCTTCCGAGTGACTACACGATTTAGAAACAGAGATCAGATCAACGTGCTGCCTCTACGTCATCACGCCGGTGAAAAGCGCTGCTCTCATTGGAGGATATCGCCAACGGATAGAACGGCGCGTGCATAGTTTGTTAGACGCGTGTTAAAGCTACATTAAAACCGGGAGGTGACTTTTAATGGTTGAAAGATTTGTTTTATAAACTTGATTGTCACTCGCAGTGATTTCATTAAAATGCTCAGAGGTTATTGTACATAAATGTCAATTAAGTACGTTTCCCATCATGTGATTTGGAGTAAATAAACCCAGTCAGAGGTCGGCGCTGTGGGCTGTGATCTGACTCCAAGTAGAAACCGGAAACCGGAAACAAAACAAGGCCACGGTCTTTCCAACTAACCCCATCTACGGCCCAAATAACCCGTGTAAAGTCGAAACAGGGAGAAGTTCTTCAGACTCTGGTTCATTTGGTAAGTGTTAATTCCTCTTTCGTGTCGGGCTTGATTGGCAGGTCTGCAGACACAGCTGCTCAGAGTTAACGTTACGGCAGAAACTAACTGCGGAATGTTACGAGCATAAATCAGGGTGACCAACACTCTGCTGGGTATGCGTCCAATACTTTGTTTCTACAAGCTCAAGAACAATAAATGGCAATAAGAACAAAATGTAGATAAGTCCAAATAATCAAATCAGTTTGATGGTTGCAACGTTTAACCCTCCTGTGACCTTTGGGGTCAATTTGACCTCATTCAATGTTTGACGTCTCTAAAAAAATTGAATTTTCCCAATTTATTGGGGACAACTGGAAAAACATAACATTCACACGATATGTTTTCAATGTCCTGAACACAACTTGTACGCATCGGTGTTCTTTGACCCCAGGCTGTTTTTCACTGTGTAAAACATGTAAGAAATATCAACTTTTTTATTTATTTAAAGGGCTATTTATGTAGTCAACAAACAAACATAAAGTGCCTGACACTTAAACTTGGGAAACAATATTAATTCAAATCATTTTCTTGAGGTTTTAATTGCTGTGGTCAAAAAGGGTAAAAGATGTTAGATTTGAAGGTAACAGGAGGGTTAAACATTCAGCTAGTAGGAAGACTTAACCACTAAATGTAATCAGCACCGTTATAAATCAACTGTTATATAAAATATCACATAAAACAGGTTAAGTGTTTAAAATGAGACGAGCTGCGATATCAGTTTTTATACATAAAACAAACGAGAGTTCATTTAAAATTGAATTCAATTGTTCCGTCTATTAAGTAATGTTGATGTGAATATTGTCCGACGGTGTGTTTTTATTTATTGTTATCTTGACTCCAGAGTGGGAAAATGTTTTTATTCCATTTGTCACTCAGTAACAACACGAAGTAACAAACACACATTACAAAAACCTGAAACGCAGGTCCTATTGTATGGTAAAAACCAAAACAATATATTATACAACGTTCTGATTACATGGATATTAAAGGGCTGTTAAAGTAACTAGAACAGATCAGCCATTATAGCCTGAAATGTAAATTATGTTACCGTTATGGAAAATACTTTTCAAAATAAAAGCACCTGGTAGGTTTGGAGCCGGTAGTTCCTTGTTCGAACTTATGACAAACTCGTACCACCCCAATGCATTAATACACACCCCAATGCATTAATACACCCCCCAATGCATTAATACACACCAATGCATGAATACACACCCCAATGCATTAATACACACCCCAATGCATTAATACACACCCCAATGCATGAATACACACACATCTGCTTCAATACATCAGAGACAAGTGAGGGAGTGGGTGGCATACCCGAGCCTTTTCATTCAGACCATCTGTATTAAACGTCTTCATCTCTTCATGAAGTTGTCCAGGGAGGCTGGCGTCCTCTGAATGGAGTGGATGTTCCTCCTCACCCGGTCCTCGACAGAAGAGCTCGCAGCGCTGTCCAGCTTCATGTGACTGTGAGGAGGAGGAAAGGTGAGTGTTACCTGGGCTGAACACGAAGAGACGGTGGATTTTAGAGAAATGGACCATGTGAAGCGCTTTTCTGGTCTTCCGACCGCTCAAAGCACTTCACACGACTTACAGGGTTCTCAAACATTTTGACCGATGGATTTCCAGGACTTTTCCAAAACTTTTATGAGTTAAGTTTTTTCCATGACTTTTTCAGGCCTGGAAAAGACCATTTTAAAATTCCATGACGTTTCCAGGTCTTCCATGACCGTACGACCCCTGTACTCGTCATCATTCACCCTTTCAGTAGCTAACATTCATACCAGGGTTCTTACACATTTTGACCAATGGATGTCCAGGACTTTGCACCCAATTTCCATGACCAAACTGAAATCTCGGTATAAACATGAAAAATTTATAAAATGTAACATATCGAGAGCGTACACCGGCTTATATTTTGAGCGTCTTTCTTTAAAAAACATTAATTATTTAAAACTCCATGAACATGTGATTATAATAAATTTCCATGACTTTTCCAAAACTTTTATGATTTAAGTTTTTTTTCTCCATGACTTTTCCAGGCCTGAAAATGACCATTTTAAAATTCCATGACGTTTCCAGGTCTTCCATGACCGTACGACCCCTGTGCTCGTCATCATTCACCCTTTCGGTAGCTAACATTCATGCACGCATCATCCACCGTGGGCACAGCTATGAGGCCATTTGGGGGTTACGTGTCTCGCCCAAGGACACATCGAAACGCGCTAGCGGCGTGGGGATCGAACCCCCGCGAACCACAGTCCACATGTGAATAATATCATAATAATAACGGTAACGTGCTTCACAGCCTCTGATTATCTCCGTGTCCCAGCGGCTCAGAAACTTACTGGATGAAGCCGGCGTGGCGGTCGTACTTGACGTTCAGTTCTTGCAGCTTCTCCTGCTCTTCCTGCCTCTTGTACCTCTTCACGTTGTTCTCCCGGTCCTCGTCCCGCTGCTTGGCGTGGTCCATCATCTCCCGCCTCTTGCGCTCCAGCTCCTCTGGAGAGAGCTTCCTACAAACGTGAGAATATTACTGGAATCTATCCGGTGTGGGAGGTGATTTAAAAGTTTCTTCATCGTGCTTTCTAAGCCACGGAGGATTCAGAGTAATGAAATTAAAAAGTGGAATACCGTGGGACAGAAATGATACAGATATTGCACATTTACGTACAATTTGAATACACCTGTTTAAAGTTAAAGAGAGGGATATATATCAGGGTAGGAAATGTTTAAAAAATAATTAGAGGGCAATTTTTTGCCCACCGAATGAAATCCAGGAGCACTTAAAAATAAATTGAAGGCACTTTTTCAAACTTGTGACATAACATTTAACCTTTGTTTAAAAATAATTACTATACTTATTTAGGCTGAAAGGATGTGAGCAATTCTCATAAAAAGGGCAATAATAAGACTATTAGGCAGTAGTCTATGATAAACACATAAATCATATTCAATTGGACACTTATTTTGTTGTGTGTATATTGTTATAATTTTTTTCAAACAATTATAACTTATGTATTTATTTTTTATAATTCAATATTATATGTCTTGATGTTCTAGTACCTATAGGCAGTACAGATACAGAAAACACACACAACAAAGATCAAAAACTAAAAACACTATTAAATTACACATATATATAATATATAATCTATATATTATATATAAATATATTATATATATATAGATATATAATATATCTATAATATATTTCCATACATATATACATACACACACATATACATACATACACACACACCGTGGTAGCACATGATGGTGGATTTAAGTCTAAATTTGAACAATGGCTGACGTACTTCTAGAAGAAGCAGGTGATGACTCTTTTTGAATATTGCTGTGTGGCCCAGTGAAGTTTACCTGGACACGGGGGCCCTCTGCCTCTGGTAGCGCTCTGCCTGTTGGCTGCTGGGCTCAACCTTCCGGTCGCCTCTGTGTGAGGAAGAGGAGTCGTGGTTGTTCCCGTGTGGCGACGGGGAGCGGCTCCTCCCCGAGGGCTGGTGGCGTCTGCCGGCCGGGAACTTTGAGGGAAGACGGACATCGTGAGGACTTCTGGTCCAAAGAAAGATTAAAAATACAAATAAATAATGTGTGTAATGAAATACTGCCTCACTGACCTGCAGGCCGTAGCCGGGATGATGGTGATGGGAACGATGTTTGGCGCCGGCTGAAAATTCATCTCGGGAACGTGACCTTGAAATAAAAAGATAATTCAAATGAATACATTTGTATTTTAAGTGGGTTTAGCAGAAAGTTTTACATTAATAATCTTCTTGCATACCTGTGTTTTTTCTCGTCTTCCTCAACCGAGCCGGAGCTGGAGCTCCGCCTCTTGTGCTTCTTCTCCTTTCTTCTCTCTTTGTCTCCTTTCTTCTCTTTCTTTCCCTTCTTCCTCTTCTTCTTCTTGTCTATCATGTTGAGATTCTGGCGCAGCTGCGAGAGGAATAAATAATACATGACGATCTGCCCCTCCAGACACTGTACCACTTTAACTTGTTTTTGATTAGTTAGTTAGATGAGTTAGTGTGAACTTCGCTGACGGAGGAAAATATATGTAAATATCAGACGCGAATTAATTGATTATTTTCCGTAAAATAAATAAATCTGTAAGTCAAATATCATAACATCTGAAGAGGTCTATACAAAAAATACAAAAATAAACAGTAATTTTACCATTTCTTTGATTTTCTTCATCTTCACTGGATTACTCAAAACTTCTCTCTTCTTTTCTTCCTCCCGTTTCCTTTAGAAAAAACAACAAAAGATAAATCAAACAATTGCAACCTGAGGCGGTTCTTAGAACAAAATACAAAAGGTAACAGACGTACTGACCTGATTTCAAACAGGGGGTCTTCCCTGATCTTGGCCGCCAGGTCGAGGTTTGAGGCGGGGGTGGTGGGGTTGAAGATGGACCCCGGCAGGAGGCCGGTCTCAGCGGACGGACCGCTCTCTTGCTCCTCGAATTGGTCGGTGATCTGCTTGTCGATGGAACGTCCCATGAGATACTCGTCCCTGGAGACCTGGCCGGCGGGGCCCTGGTACATCCAGTCCAGGCGGTCATCCTTCTTCCTGTCAGCGTAAATCAAGACGTTCTGATTTAGCCGATGCTTTCTTTGAGTCTTAGAACCACAACATAGTTATCAGAGCACGAACTTCATGGAACCGGCTTGTTGTGCAAATTTGGTGATTTCTTCTCGAGCTCGTTCGTCCTTCAGCTCCTTCTGGAGCTCCTCGATCTTCTTGCATTCGGCTTCGTGTTTCTGCTCAGCTTTCCAAACACGTTCAATATTTTTCATAGTCTGGGGATGCCAGCTCTTTTTCAAGTTCTGGGAAAAAGAGAAGAGTGATGACGTTCAGTAGCCAAACTTCGCCTTTTAGACCGACTGACAGACAAATACATTCAGTAATATAAACATACAGATAAAACAAATACATATAAATAAATAAATACAAAAAGATAGAACAAATACAAAAAGATAAAACAAATACATACAGATAAAACAAATACATATAAATAAATAACAAATACATACAGATCTACCTGATAAAATAAATATTCTGGTACATTAAGCATGGAAATACTTTATTGTGAAAGTGTAGAGATCAATAAATATATTAACATGTCCACTTTTATTCTGAAATCTAACAAAACTTTTTCCGGAAATTGTCATTTTATCTATAAATGGTGCTTCTTTTGCGACTAACGTCACTAAGTACTTAGTTGGTGAGTAGACGTCCTCTCGTCAAATATATAAATATATATGCATGCACACATTGACCTTGTGTTGACATACATAGAGATAAAGTAAAGTGTGTTAGCTAGATGCTCAGTCCGTTGACCTGAAGCTAACGCAAACTAGCTACTTGCTATTCGCTATTTTAACAGCTATTAAAAGCTATTAATCTAAAATAATAGGACCAAAGTTCGAGTGCGTGTTGCGGAGCTGCGGCTCGTGACTCCGCAGGAGGCATCGCCTCATGACGGGACGCTATGCTAACGACAGGAAGCTAGCGAGCCGCATTCTGAACGAGTTAGCTCGGAGCTACTTACCAGATCGCCGCCCCCCATCTTGGAAAATGGGTTGTTACAATCTAACAATAAAGAGGAAGACAAATGTGTCTATACAAATTTTTTTAAAGTCGAACGACGGCAGTTCAACGCTAGCACCAAAAAAATGGAGCCACTGGGGCTAGCGTTGTGTGTTTGTTGGGAACTTCCGGTTCAGTATAATTCCATTTCCGGTTCCTGCTCGTCGGGCCCTCGCGCGCCTCCAGTCGGGTCCTAAAGTTACAGCGATATGATTTATGTGATGGTTTTCTAGTTGCTATTTTAATTCACGTTATGTTAATGTTCGTGTTTTTTGTTAATTAGTTGCATAAAAGTTGTAGGAATCGTGCGTTTTTTTTACTACATCTCAGTGTAATATTTGATTTATGATACACACATTTACAGGCTCTACTACTACTATTACTGATAATAATAATAATTGTAATAATAGTTATAATATTAATATTAATAATAAATAAAAGTAAAGCTGATTTATGATACACACATTTACAGGCTCTTGTTATTCTTCTTCTACTTCTACTATTACTGATAAAATAAACTGAATTGAACTGATAATATAATAATAATAGTTATTATAATATTAATATTAATAATAAATAAAAGTAAAGCTGATTTATGATACACACATTTACAGGCTCTTGTTATTCTGCTTCTACTACTATTACTGATAATATAATAATAATAATAATTATTATTATTATTATATTAATAATAAAAATAATAGTAAAGCTGATTTATGATTCAAACATATACAGGCTCTTGTTATTCTGCTTCTACTACGACTACTATTACTGATGATGATGATAATAATAATCATGAGAATAATAGTAAAGCTGTTGTGTTTGAGTACACATTTATTTGAGCAAAGAATAATTGACAATTAGCACATCTACAGGCTCTAAAAGAAATCCAACCTACGTGTTGCTATTCTGCTTCTACTACTATACTTACTATTACTGATAATAATAATAATAATAATAATTAAGATAATGGTAAAGCTGTTGTGTTTGAGTTCAAATTTAACTGCAAACAATCATTAACAATTTGCACATCTTTAATGAAAAAAAAACGGTTCAACATGGAAACAGAATATTTATTTATTTATTTAAAGGACAATAATAGATTAAATACAAGTTATAACACCATGATACTTAACTTATTAAAGGTTTTAGAACTTATTTCATTACAGTCAACTAAACATTCACTACATCAACAAATTAAAACAAAGTTGTCCATTTTCTTCTACTGACCAACATCAAAAAAAGACTATTTCTATTATTAGAAATAATAGAAATAGTCAATACACAATAATTGACTAAAGTTTAAGCACAGACTTCCATTTTCTTATCTCCTATACATAAATACAGCAATTGTGAGCTTCCAATAATGCAAGCTCCCTAAATATATAGAAATCTCAGCCTAGTGTCTGTGATGGTTACATACATCCTAATAGTGTTTAAACTGTAAAGCTGTCTACAGAACTATTGATCACATATTATTGATTATGAAAGCTTCAACTGCCGCCTGAACCTTTGATCTCTCTTTGAAGACGTTCTGTTTGCCCGAGTTATCAAACGCAGTTCTTCTTTTTGGCCGCTAGATGGCAGCAGAGTTCACCGTTCACACAAGTTTAACCGTGTAAAGATTTTTGATTAGAGCAGTGAAACTAAACTAAAAATGGTGAAGTTGCAGGTCTAAAAAACAACAGAAAATTAGAAAAAATACCCTAAAACATAGTGCACTCGTAGAGTTGAGCGGCACATTATTTCCATTGTTAATATTACAATTGTGATGAGTGCAGCTTTACGTCTCGTGGCTGCAGCCAACCAGCAGCCAGCATGATGGCCCTGTGGGCGCCACCCACGTCCAGCTGGTGGACAGCATCCCGTTATGTCCTCAGAACTCTGATCATTTTCATATATTTTTTAGCTTTAATGAGTTGTGATTTGTGAGTTTACTCTTTTCACATCATCGTCGTCATCACACTTAATTCCTGTTTATTTGCATTGTCGCGGTCGCTCTGGTAACCAACGAAAAACAACGTTCACATTCTATTACTGTATGATTATTCTCATTAATAAGTGTTTTACCATCATAACTACGCACAATTCTTTGGTAGATATGAGCCATTGTAGTGCATGGAATTCCCTTTTTTTCTCCTATATTATATATTATACATCAACAATGTGGCAGCGTTTTCGTCAGCTGTAACATTTTATTAATGTAACCTACGATTTAACTTATTGTAAACCTATTTTAATGGTTGCATACAAGCAGCACACGCACACAGTTTTGTGGTGTGAACCTTCAACCTTCCAAATGGCTATTGACCTTTTTTTAATTATTTATTATAAAATGCTGTATTATATTCCAGTGTCTTATCACTACTTGCACAGTCAGCCACACACACACACACACGTGGTGATAGTTTGAGACAAAAATAAATAAAGTATCGCCGTCTCTGTTTTAAAGCGTGCTGCCCTTCCACTGGTTTTATGGTTGTTAGTTGGAGTCGAAACATTTCTCCAAAGCTCCCAGCAGTCACACATTTGAACAGCTTCATTGTAAACAAGTGAAGGAGACGCCGTCGGGTGACCTCCGCCCGCCTGTCGGTCGTATCGGGGGCGTGAGCGCCTTCCATTTTAAGTAAAGTTGCATCCGCAGAATAAGTCAAATTCCTTTTCCCCTGCGTGCTAAAACATTTCCATCATCACCGAGTTGATGAACTCACAGGACCTCAAACTCGCTCTGAAAGTCGACCCTCTTCTCTATTCTATTGTAAAACTACGTGAACACATCTCCACCTTCCTGTTAAACTGCGATTCAAAAGAACTCCTCAAAGGGGATGAAATTAGCCGGACTGCCCCGCGGCGCCGGACGCCGAGGCGTCCGTCTCACATTTCATCTTCGGCGGCGGCGGCGGCTCCAACGTGGCGTCGGCTGCCGCCGCCGCCGCGTTGGCCTGCGGCGCTTTGGGCGCGTCGAAGCCCTTCTCCATCCGGCCGTCGCCGTTGAGCCGCTCCTCGCCGCGGCCCGGCGGGGACTCGTGCGTGCGCATGTGCTTGGCCAGGTGGTCGTTGCGCATGAAGACCCGGGGGCACAGCGAGCAGCTGAACTTCTTGGCGCCGGTGTGCGTCTGCAGGTGGCGCTGCAGCTCGTCGGAGCGCGTGAACCTCTTGCCGCAGAACAGCCAGTTGCAGACGAAGGGCCGGTCGCCGCTGTGCCAGCGCAGGTGAGCCTTCAGGTGCGACGTCTTGGCGTAGGCCTTCCCGCAGCCGGGGATGTGGCAGTTGTGCATGTGCTTCCTGCGGCTGTCGTCGGCGCTCTGGCCCATCTGCTCGGCGTGGACGCAGTTGGGGCAGCGGCACGCCGCCTGGCCGGCGCCCCTGGAGGAGGAGCGGCGCTTGGGCCGGGCCGAGGCGGCGGCGGCGCTCTCCTGCGCCTCCTCCAGCTGGGAGTATGCCTCCTGCTGCTGCTGCTGCTGCTGCTGCTGCTGCTGCTGCATCTCGGGGCCCAGCGGCTCCATCTTGAAGCCGTCCTGGGCGGCGAAGAGGTGCGAGGCCGGGGCGAGCTGCGCCGGCGGCAGGCCGCACAGCTGCGGGTCGGAGCCGTAGGGCCCCAGCGAGTGCTGCAGGCCCATGGAGCCGCCCGGGTTCAGGCCGCCGCCGCCCGGCCCCGCCTGCAGGTCGATCCAGCTGCCGGACTGCATGTCCCGGTGCAGGTCCCACCACGAGGGGATGTTCACGTCCTCCGGGCTGCCGCTCGGCGGCGGCGCCCGTAACCAGGGCTCGTACGGGTGGGCCATGAGGAGAAGCCGGCGCTGACGGGCTCACGCTGCGGGGGTCGCTGTTCTCTGGGTGGCGCCGAGAGGATCAGCACACGGCGGGACGGCGACGCAGCGGCCAGAAAAACCTGCAGAAAGGAAAAGGAGAGACGTTAGCCTCTCTCGCCCGCTGGGGTTGAAGCCCGGAGGTCATTTTATTCTTTTTTTCCCCCCGTGTGGAAGGTTCTGGAATGACGCTCGTGGGGGGGGGGGGGGGGGGGGGCGCCGTGGCCATGGATACTGCAGTTCTCACGCTGCGTGGCTGAGGGGGAGGGGGGGGGGCAGACAGACGTGTCCAGGCAGCAGCCCGCCACATGCATCCGCTGCCAGGTACTTCCCATGGAGGCAAAGAAAACAACATGGTTGGACCTGTGCGGAGGAGGAGGAGGAGGAGGAGGAGGAGGAGTGATGGGGAGGAGGAGTGATGGGGAGTGTTGACAGAGGGAGCAGTTTGGTAAAAGAAGAGGTTCCAGGGAGGTATGGCTGCAGGCCAAAGTCTATTTGTACGACGTCTCTGAAGTTTGAGCGCTGGCAGACGGGGGAACTGTTTTTTCTTTTTATGAATCACACATGATTTCCAACAACAGGCCTCCGGCGAGCTGCTGAACAAACGGAGTTTGGCTCACTGGCGGCAGGGAAAGCGTCTGCGGGTTTCGCAGACCGGCAAAGAGAACCGGCAGCGGCACGGAGGACCGGTCACTTCTCTGCCATGTATAAATTGTTCCCGGGGCGCTCGGCATCCCGTCCCGTCGCACCGGGAGTGTGTTCTGGAGAAAAGAGGGAGGAGCTCTGATTTTGACTCAAAGTCGGACGAGTCTGTTGCAGCCGCCAGCCAGCCGGCAAGACCTGTACTGCGAAACCCCCCCCCCCCCCCCATCCTCCTCAAACATCTGCAATTATCTTTACAGCAGGAAGCGGCGGAGGAGGCCGACGCTCCAGAAGGTTCTGGGTGATAATTAGACCAAAGTAAATGAGGAAAGAGGTCAAGTACACACACACATGCACACTCTGTGGTGTGTCCTGTAGATTCAGGGGGAGCAGGTGGAGCATGCATGTGTGTGTGTGTGTGTGTGTGTTCAGACTGTGAGTGACAGGAACCCCCCCCCCCCTCGGTTAGATCTCAATTTGTTGAGTCAATACGGCCGAACAAAGAGGATTGCACACATCAATCGCAGGGAAGAAGAAGAAGAAGAAGAAGAAGAAGAAGAAGTTTTCAAACCGACTCCAAGAAGCTTTTTCTTCTTTTTTCTTTCTCCTGATTGCAATGAAATTGTAAAGCAATTAGTTTGGAATTCCCAAATGAAAAGGCCCGGTGTTAAAGGTCAAGCTGATTTATTGTGGCCGTCAGCCCGGAGCCAGAGTCGCTGCTCTCTAATCTTTTGGGAATGCTCCTCTTCCTCCTCTTCCTCCTGACGCGACCATAAACAAGCGGCGGCGGCGGAAAAGAAGGCGTCCCGTTCCCCAAAGTGCCGGGAGCTCCTCTGGGAAAACAGCTGGCACCGAGGGAGGGCCCTGAGGGTGGGGGGGGGCAATGACAGAGCTGTGGTCGTAAAACCTGCCCCACCAAGACCCGGCACACAGCGGGTTTACTGGTCCGCCCGCTGGAAGAAACCACATGGAACCACTTCAGTGGAGCGGCGCGCGGGAGGAGGCTCCACGACCTCTAAACCGGATCCTTTTCAAAACCTTTTGAAGGTCACCTTTCAAAAAATAATCCACGGGCTCAATTTGAATCCTCGTCCCAGACGTAGAAGAGTTAAAACAGTCAGTTTGGGGTCAAAGGGCGTTTACAAGAAGTTTGTTTTCACCGGCGCTTCGAGGACGAGATGGATGAAGAGCGGGGGGCGGGGGGGGGGGGCACCGCCACAACCTTCAAACACGTCTCTGCCCCGGCTGAAGCTTTCTGACATTTTGTTAAGTGACCGCGTGAAGTCTGACCACACGCACGCACACACACACACACACACACACACACACACACACACACACACACACACACACACACTCACACACACACACACACCCTGGAGCAGTATGAGGAGGAACATGGACTTTATGTTAGAGGTCATACATTAAAGGCTAAAGTGAGAGACTTGCTGCTCCTCTGCACTTTGATATATATATATATATATATAACGTGGAGATATTTAGGATATGGATAACGGGCTGATGCAGATTCTACTTCAGTGTAAACTCCATTAATGTGGCGACAGCCGTTGAGGCTTCTCTCTTCTGATTGGACGGCAGCAGAACAGCTGTCATCACGCCGCTGTGCGTTTGAGAGAGATACGATTATACAGCCGTCATGTATATATATATATATATATATATAGTGTGTGTGGGCTATATATGTGTGTGTGTGTGGGATATATATTTAGATATATCTCCCATATATTTATATATATATATATATATATATGGTAGATATATATATATATATGTGGAAGATATATATATATATCTCCCATATGAATATATATGTGTGTATGTGTAGTATAGTACCTTTTAATTTTTTAATATAAACACACTGAGTGAAGAAGCTGCGTGTTCGAGGTTAAACACGCAGCTTCTTCACCGTGGACTCCATTAAAGTAACATTTACATATTCAAACAACAATAATAATGATTCAAAAATACACAATAAGATACTAATACATTTACATTCTGCTCACTTTTATACTTGTATGTGTCACTACATTTCTGTTGCTACTTGGTGACTGAATGCATGAAGTGTGTTTTACGTTGTGGGATTAATTGAAGTAAAATATTTAAATCCTTCTTCCACTACTTCATATATTTATCTGTCTTTGTATGAGATTTGTTTCATATATTTTATTCGCAGCTGTACGGATCCTTCGCTGTATTTCAGTCACATATTTCAAGCGTTTCTCCGCCATCAAATAAGAGCATCAAATACCCCAAAAATATCCTTTTTTTATTGTTATTAATAAAATAAAAGACGAGCACTTGTTCAGTCAGCAGGCTGAGATGGCATTTTTCTAATTAATCCCTTTTTATTCAAAGAGAATCGATTAGAAACGACAATCGGAGAGTCCGGGTGGATGTATATGTAATCTAATGTTTCTCATCCCATCGTGTATACTTTATAAATCACGGTTGAAATAATCTTAATTCTATAAATCTTCTCCTTTGATGCATATACATATTTGTCTTGTATTGAACTCCTTTGTGCTCCAGTTTTAACACGTTTCACAGATCCTGCAAAAAAAAAATCTACTTTACGGGTAAAAAATAAGGAGAAATAATGACAAAAATACATTAATTTAAAATAAACGAGTATTTTGAAAATCTTCTCGACTGCATTAATGTATTAATTATTTTTTAATTTAAATAACCCGGTGTGATCGACCATACTTTGTTCATAATCTGCCTTTAGATGAACATGTTAAGACATAAAATCTTTATAATTTTTAAACAATACATTAGGTTACACCCCACTCACCCTTCACATAAACAGGTGTAGAGAAATATTAAATATAATACACATTTATTCAACCATTGACTTTATATTTTACACTTATTTATGTTTAATCTGATTTTTTTTTGGAGAATGCTTTAAAGTAAATTCTCCAAAAAAACAACAGACGAGGACAATAATTAAAACATTAATTTAAGAACCTTTAGGAGCTTTGTGTGGATTGTATATTCATATAATCGTTCAGTTAATTCAAAACCTGAAGTGACTTTAGTTTTTCTTTCTTTTGTCTGCGTTCAATATGAAATCGCTTTGATGTTCACATATATTTAATTACAGTTCCGATAAGCGAGTCTTAATGTCATCAGAGGATCAGGTCATTCGTCATCAGGAGGTCACACACATCCCGAAGTACCTGTTCGTCCTCCTCTTCCTCCCGGGACAACTTCTGCTGCAGGAGGAACTTTATCTCTTTATCTTCTTCTTCCTCTCGGAGAAAACGTTAACATCCTCATCGCAGTTCTCCTGCTCCTCCTCCCCGGCTCACGGCTCCCAACTGACTCGCGATGGGCTTTTTGGCGCACAGGTAAGCGGCGCGCTGCGGAGGGAGGAGCTCTCTGATTGGCTGCGCGGCTCCGGTTGCCTGCAGGCTCCGCCCACACGCCGCCGGCCCCTTTGAAGGGGAGAGAGCGCGCGAGACTCCAGGTCTACAGAGGAGAGACAGTTTTATAAAGTGACTTTATAACCAAGGGTAAGATTCTATTGTATAGAGATAGATACAAATAGGATTATTAATAAGTTTCATTACATTATAATTCAGGAAAATGTTTAGTTGTAAAAAGTAAAGAGAGTAAAGCTGCAGTTTTCAGGTACTATAGTTTTAAAAAGTCACTTTATAACCAATTGTAAGCTTCTATTATAGAGATAAAATGTAAAAAAATTAAAATAAGATTATTAATAAGTTTCCGTACACTATAAATGTTTAATTGTGTAAAGTAAAGAGTAAAACTGCAGTTTTGGGGTAAAATAGTTTTAAAAAGTCACGTTATAACAAGTTGTAAGCTTCTATTATATAGAGATCAAATTAAAATAAGATTATTAATAAGTTTCATTACACTATAAATGTTTAATTATGTAAAGTAAAGAGAGTAAAACTGTAGTTTTCAGGTACAATAGTTTTTAAAAGTCACTTTATAACAAATTGGAAGCTTCTATAATAGAGATCAAATTTTAAAAAATTAAAATAATATTATAAACAAGTTTCATTACATTATAATTTAGGCAAATGTGTAATTATGTAAAGTAAAGAGTAAAACTGAAGTTTTTGAGGTTCAATAGTTTTATAAAGTCACTTAATAACCAAGTGTACGCTTCTATTATATAGAGATAAAATAAATAAATAATATTATTAATTCGTTTCATTACACTATAATTCAGCCAAATGTGTAATTATGTAAAGTAAAGAGAGTAAAACTGCAGTTTTTGGGGCACTTAACTCTTTTTACTTTATACGTCTTCTCCAATTTTAGGACATATTTAACTTTTTTATTCACCACATTTATTTGTCAGTTATTTCTACTTTTCCCTTCACAGACAGACATGCGATCATCTCATTACAAAATGTTATAGATTCAACACAACATTCAAATGAGTTCCATGACGAAGACTCTTCGCGCTTTTACTTTTGAAACGTTGCTAAGACCTCCGCTGAGGTAAACATGCAGGGACCCGGTCCACCGGGGCCCCGCGGACCCGGCTGCAGCCCGGGGACCACATACAGCTGAGGCCAGGTGGTCCTGGGGCCGAGGACCCCTGAGAGGCGGTCTGAGTCTCCAAACACCAACGTGGAGCTCTGACTGAGCGGAAGCAGCCCTGAGTGTCGCCTGTTGGTCTGAACGGAGATTTTAAATGCTATAAAAAGCTTTTTGTACGTGCCAAATAATCTTTAAAAAGAGCCAGGGTTGACATTCAAAGCGTCTCTGACTGTCACACCTTGAGTAGTGGTGAACATCATCTCCCCCTCTGAGGCCCTTTTCTTTTTATTCCTTCTCTCGTGAGTTAATTCCTTTCCTGTCGCGGCACGTCGGAGCAGCGGCTTCACGTCAACTGACAAACACGACCACAGACAGGCCGGCGGGAAGCCACTTCCTACCTCCTCCTCCTTCTTCTTCTTCTTCTCCTCTTGCTGAGTTTGAAACTGATTGCGCAACTCTTGGGACTTTTAAGAAAGAAAGAAAAAGCAATTATTGGCAGATTTTCTACACGTCTGCAAATTAAAAAAGATAATCTAATAATCTAATCGTGAGACGTTCTCTCAGAACTCGTTTATTGGACGCCACGCGGTTAGAGTCGCACATCAAAGAGAATTCTGAGATCTTTTTGAGGACAGACGGGAAAAAAATTCAAAAAAATGTGGCAAGTTTGAAAGTTGTACGCTTCTATTATTTAGAGATAAAATTACAAAACTTTAAATAAAGATTATTAATAAGTTTCATTACACTATAATTCATAATAAAGTCCCTTTAGAACCAAGTGTAAGCTTCTATTGTATAGAGATAAAATAAAATAAATATTATTAATAAGATTCTTTACAGTATAATTCATAATAAAGTCCCTTTAGAACCAAGTGTAAGCTTCTATTGTATAGAGATAAAATTAAAATAAGATTATTCATAAATTTAATTCAGCCAAATGTGTAATTATGAAAAGTAAAGAGTAAAACTGAAGTTTTCAGGTACAATAGTTGTATAAAGTCACTTTATAACCACATGTAAGCTTCTATTATATCGAGATTGTTTTCAAATAAAAAATTAAACCTTGACAAAAAGAATTTGCTGACGCGTGTCCAACGTTTCCATGAATTGCCCCGTGTGTCTCGGTGCTCTCGGAGGATCGGAGACCTCACACGGCGTCTAAATGTTGTTTACAGGCGTCTTTAAATAGTCAAGCTCGTTTCCTCACGATGCGGCGAGGAGGGAGACGTGGCGTTTAGTTACCGTGGCGACCCGAGCGGGGGCTCAAAGGTCGTCCCGATGATTTAGACGTGTTTGGATCGCTTGTTTGACACATTTTATTTCGTCTGTCGCTGCTGCTACTCAGTTTTTTGCCGTGTGCAGATTTTTGTGTTTGTTTGTGGTTCTTTAAACTCTGCAGGAGGCTCGTCTTGAGGAACCGGAGGTTCCTCCTGAAGGAGCTCCTGTTTACATACCTGTCGCACCTTTGACCTCCACGCGGTAACCGTGGTTACCCGTCCGCCCGCTTCTCCCCAAGACACAGAACCATAACGGTTCTTAAAGGGTTCTTTAAAAGGCTTTGAGGTTCCACGAAGAACCATAACCTACTGAGGAACCATTCTGAAGATGGTGCCTTAAAGAACCATTTGGTAAAGGTTCTTTGTGGAACCAGAAATGGTGCCTTAAAGAACCATGGTTTTAATTTACCTTTGAAGGTTCTTTGTGGAACTATTTAAGGAAATGGTTCTTTAAAGAACCCTGTTTTGAAAGGTTCTGTGTGGAACCAGAAATGGTGTCTCAAAGAACCATTTTTTAAGGTTCTTTGAGACACCATTATAGGTTCTTTGAAGAACTCTTTAAGGACATGGTTCTTTTGAGAACCCTGGTGCAGAAAAATTGGTTCACGCGTTCGTTACTTCGAGACTGGATTACTGCAACTCCTTATTATCAGGCTGCTCTATAAGCCTCTTAGGTCAACTCCTTATTATCAGGCTGCTCTATAAGTCTCTTCGGTCAACTCCTTATTATCAGGCTGCTCTATAAGTCTCTTAGGTCAACTCCTTATTATCAGGCTGCTCTATAAGTCTCTTAGGTCCCTCCAGTTGATCCAGAATGCTGCAGCTCGTGTTCTCACTAAAACTAAGAACAGAGATCACATCACTCCTGCACTAGCTGCTCTGCACTGGCTCCCAGTAAAATCAAGAATCACTTTTAAAATTCTTCTCTTAACCTACAAAGCCTTGATTGATGATGCACCATCATATCTTAAGGAGCTTGTAGTACCATATTGCCCCACTAGAGAGCATGTAGTACCATGTTACCCCACTAGAGAGCATGTAGTACCATATTACCCCACTAGAGAGCATGTAGTACCATATTGCCCCACTAGAGAGCTACGCTCACTAAATGCGGGACTACTTGTAGTTCCTAGAGTCTTAAAAAGTAGAATGGGAGCGAGAGCCTTTAGTTATCAAGCTCCTCTTCTATGGAACCAGCTTCCACCTTCAGTCCGGGAGGCAGACACAGTCACCTCGTTTAAGAGTAGACTTAAGACCTTCCTCTTTGACAGAGCTTATAGTTAGGGCTGAATCAGGTTCACCTGGTCCAGCCCCTTGATATGCTGCTATAGGCTTATAGCTGCCGGGGGACGTTTAGGATGCACTGAGTACCTATCTCCTCTTTCCTCTCCTTAAGGATGAATTTTCATCTCTCAATCACACGTTACTAACTCTGCTTTCTCCCCGGAGTCCTTGTGACTTCATGTCTCATGGGGTCATCGGACCCTATGAGACGGCATAGATCCTATCTGCCTGATGGATCATCGAGGTCTGGGTCGTGGAATTCCTGCTCCTGACTACGCCACTGTCCTGTTGAGACTCCGCCCACTGTTGAGACTCCGCCCACTCCTCCTCCCCACCGCCATCTGCCTGATGGATCGTGGAGGTCTCCATCGTGGAATATGCCTACTATGAACTATTCATACACTCTGTCATATTCATTGAATGTATTTTAACTCTAAATCTGTCCTTCTGGTCACATGACATCTATTGTTCTGTCCATCCTGGAGAGGGATCCTCCTCTGTTGCTCTCCTCCAGGTTTCTTCCCTTTTTTTCCCCCTGAAGGGTTATTTGGGAGTTTTTCCTGATCCGATGTGAGGTCAAAGGTCAGGGATGTCTATGTGTACAGATTGTAAAGCACTCTGAGACTAATTTGTAATTTGTGAAATTGGGCTATACAAATAAACTGAATTGAAAACTGAATTGGTTTGAAAGGTTCTTTGTGGAACCAGAAATGATGTCTCAAAAACCTTTTTTAAGGTTCTTTGAGACATCATTTAAGGTTCTTTGTGGAACTATTTAAGGGAAAAGGTTCTTTAAAGAACTCTGGTTTGAAAGGTTCTTTGTGGAACCAGAAATGGTGCCTTAAAGAACCATCTTTTGAAGGTTCTTTGAGACACCTTTATAGAGCGTATTCACTCACGTGACCACAACAACCTTTGGCGGCCATGTTGGGGTCCATGCACGGCATTGTTTTGCGTTAT
Source organism: Pseudoliparis swirei (assembly GCF_029220125.1). Lineage (NCBI taxonomy): Eukaryota > Metazoa > Chordata > Actinopteri > Perciformes > Liparidae > Pseudoliparis > Pseudoliparis swirei. The sequence continues at coordinate 29,088,462 of NC_079411.1, read as the reverse complement.
TTTATGCCGCTCTTCTTTAGAAATGACCATCTTATCCTGAAGGAGACACAATTTCAGTTTAAAACGGCGTGCCTTGTGATTATGGCACTGTGCCTCACTGTTGGATGTGGGACTAATGAATCAGAATATGGGTTTATCAGCTCAACAAGACAGGCTATGACTTCACCTTGTCATGCATCTCCTTCGGCTTCACTCGGCGTCTGAGCGTTACGACTGTTCTCATGTGTTTCTGTTGACACATCGGTTTTGGGCACGTTTCCTTTGACACTCTCGTCAATAATCTCTTTTTGCTTTTTCGCCGAGCGAAAATCAATGTTTCACTTGCGCAAAAGGAACTGTGGATGGAAACTTGGGAGGAAGCCATGAACATGGCAACTCCGTCGGGCGATGTCTGCCTTTACTCTGTGATTCATTTCAAGGTCAAATAAAACACTGTCTCCATGGGAACAGCATCAGCACGGCCAGCCAAACAGTCACTGCTGGTCCTGAAGGAGCTGGAAGCGGCTTCATCCAGACACTCGTCCTGGAGGCGGATCTGCGCGACTACGGATTATATATGAACCCAGACACCAGGCGCTTGATGTTCCGACATTTGTGGTATTTCCACAACAAGTATAACGCAGAAATAGTTGTTAATGTCCCATGGTCGATAGCGGAAATGAAAACTGTTTTACAGGAATGTGACCGGGCTCTGTGCTGGTAACTAGCGAATTAACCACAAAGTGTTGAGCGAGTAAAATCAGGTAAAAAAGCGTTGGGAATATTCAATTCCAACCGCTGAAATCTTTCTTTGGTAATGCAGAAGGACATGAGGTTGCTGGGCTCTCGCTTAATCAAACAGCGACACGATAGGAGGTCAACTTCTCCTGACCTTTAATAAGTGGACCCCAAGCTGGCGCGATTGAGATGCTGACGTCACGTGAATACACTCTATAGGTTCTTTGTGGAACTCTTTCAAGAAAAGGTTCTTTAAAGAACCCTGGTTTGAAAGGTTCTTTGAGGAACCAGATATGGTTCTTCTATGGCATCGCTCTAAAGAACCATTTTCGGTTCCAAGTGCAACCTTTAATATTTCTGTGTGTAAACACGACGTACGAATCGATCAACGTAGCGTCGCTGCTGCTCGGCATGCTGGGTAAAGTTAGCCGACGCAGGGCGTGTGCGTACACGCCGCAATTTGGAACGAATTAATTTTAAAAGCGCCGTAAATGCTGCAGGAAATGTTCATAATTACTTTTCATTCAGAGCGTTTATTTTGAGCTGGTGTCCCTGAACTCACCGAACTCGGCTCTCTGCACACGAGGATCCGTCGTGTGATGACATCACTGACCAGCCGCCAGTCACATGATCTACTGAAGATCACATGATCTACTGAAGGTCACGTAAAGACTTCTA